>NC_042992.1:20317656-20480156 GCF_901001165.1 Salmo trutta
TAGCATTACCTTATGGAATACAATTATTTCCTTATGGAGTTATCAAGAGTTATAATTGTAATTTGATTTGTTATTCTGATTTGTATATTTTTGATTTAACAGGCAGTGTTGTTTTTCTGGACGCATGAATCACGATGTGAGTCAAGGTTCCAAAGGGGGAATTACCAGTCACCTGGTGCTATTTGATAAATATTGATTTTCTTCACATGCCTCCCTGTAAAAGGAAAAAATATATGTTGGTAATGGTTGACAGCTACTCCAAATGGATTGAAGTTTTCCCCACTTTATGTGATATGTGTATTTCTGTTGTTTCCTTTTCTTTGTTTCTGCCTTGTTTCAATAACAAATCTCACCAGAATGGGTCTGCTGGATGGTCTGGATTTCTCCCTAAGGATTTCTCCCTAACTCCCTGACCTGTAACTCTGCAGTGAGATCGGAAAAATGATAGGGGAGTATAAGCCAATTTAGGAGTGGGGGGGGGGTGTTCAACTGTGTGGTGTGTTGTTATCCTCTTTGACATTTGTTTTAGAAATCTGTATTCAGAATTTGCCATACAGTAATTCATTTGTCTGGATTTCCTGAATCTGGTAGTAGTAATAATTTGTCATACAGTAAATAATTTGTCTGGATTTCCTGAATTAGAAATGCCCTAAACTAAATTGTTGTTCTGGTCTGTCCTCTCTTGAGGTTATGATGAACATGACCACAGATGGTGTCTAGAGGCATGGAAGGGATAATTTGACCAAGAACAGTGTGAACCTCAACCCGCCTAACCGGCTGAAGTAATGGCGACAATGGCGTTCACCACTTCTACCGTGAGACCTGAGTCCGAGCCAGCAACATTGTACATAGCATCCAGTCGAAGCTATCAACTGCCTTTTCCCTCATGCCTTTTCTCTCAGGAGTGCAACATGAGTCCACGTGGAGTGAGCATGGAGAGAGATCCCATCCAAGCTTCTCTCACGCTGCTGGTGTACTGGTAGGAAAATGGACAAGACATAATGGACTGTAAAGGACAGGTGAGAGACAAGGGCTATCCACTTTGAACATGTGCCATGAAAAGGACGAACTGAAACACTATCTGAAGAGGAACATGAAGAAACGCCAGAAGGATGAGTGCTGGAACGGAGGGGGGTGGTCAACCGTGCCCGTAATTGATTTAGGCTTATCCAAAATAGTTTATTTGGGGTATCAGGTTGATTGTGGAAGTCTGTACACTACAAAATGTATAGTAATTTAGACTAAGAATGCATTAAGATACAAATCTGTCATTACCATAAGTGATGAGAATAGTTCATGCTAGAAATATAAGATGAATATACTGTATGTCATTGTAAATGTACATTCTGCCAGTATCGGTGTGTGCTAAATTGAGGGTCTTAAATTAAAGTGATAGCACTGACGTGAAGCACTAAGGACTGTCATTCTAAATTTGGGTTGGAAAATGTATCAATAGTTATAATTATGATTTGGAAAGGCAAGGCTTCTAGAGACAGAGCTATGCCTCTAAAATGTGAGGAGAGACACTAGATTGTAGCTTGGGCTAACCTTGCCACAATATCATTCTTGTCAAGGTTGGTGTGAAACTGTTATAACGCGTTCTCTCTCTCTCTTCCCTGTGAAAGTCAATATGCATGTGCCCGAGACCTAATTCGGAAGATCTCTAGAGACGTAGAGAAAATTGGCAATGCTAAAAGAATTGCGTAAATCAGCTTGTTCAACCCAGAATGAAGGGTTTGAAATGGTGTCTGTTTTTTTGTGTTGATTTCCCTTACTTTAAATAGGAGTTAGGGAAGTAAGATTGAACAAATCCTCACTATCAGTGTCTGCAATTTGGCAGTACACCCAGAACCTTGTTTAGAGAAAGGGATATCTCAGTTTCAAGGTTTCAGCTTAGAGAGAAGAAGCCTCATGAGGTATTGGTATGTCACATGCATGACCCAGTATTGGTCGGTCACATGAATGAAGCAAACGTTAATGATGAATTAATTATGAATAAGCTAAATCATGCAAATATGACTTGACTGGAGTATATTTAATCAATAATTCCCAAGGTGGTGTGGTATATGGCCAATATACCATCGCTAAGGGCTATTCTTGCGCACGACGCAACGCGGAATGCCTGGACACAGCTCTTAGCCGTGGTATATTGGTCATATATCACAAATCCCCGAGGAGCCTTATTGACTCCGGACTGCAGACCGCTGAAGACTCCGGGCTGCAGACCGCCGCTGAAGACTCCGGGCTGCGGACCGCCGCTGAAGACTCCGGGCTGCGGACCGCCGTGAAGACTCCGGGGCTGCGGACCGCCGCTGAAGACTCCGGGGCTGCGGACCGCCGCTGAAGACTCCGGGGCTGCGGACCGCCGTTGAAGACTCCGGGGCTGCGGACCGCCGTTGAAGACTGCGGGGCTGCGGACCGCCGTTGAAGACTCCGGGTTGCGGACCGCCGCTGAATATTCCGGGGCTGCGGACCGCCGTTGAAGACTCCGGGTTGCGGACCGCCGCTGAAGATTCCGGGCTGCGGACCGTCGCTGAAGACTCCGGGCTATGGACCGCCGTTGAAGACTCCGGGCTATGGACTGCCGCTGAAGATTCTGGGCTGGGGAGCGTCGCTGGAGGCTCCGGACTGGAGAGCGTCGCTGGAGGCTCCGGACTGGAGAGCGTCTCTGTAGGTTCCGGACTAGGGACCGTCGCTGCAGGCTCCGTGCCATGGATCATCGCTACAGGTTCCGCGCCATGGATCATCACTGGAGGCTTTGTGCCATGGATCATCACTGGAGGCTTCGTGCCATGGATCATCCCTACAGGGTCCGGGCCACGGATCATCATTGGAGGCTTCGTGCCATGGATCATCCCTACAGGCTCCAGGCCATGGATCATCACTGGAGGCTTCGTGCCATGGATTATCACTATAGGCTCCAGGCCATGGATCATCACTGGAGGCTTCAGACCATTGATCATCACTGGAGGCTTCCTACGTGGAGCTGGAACCGGTCTCACCGGACTGGGGAGACGCACAGGAGACTGGGTGCGCAGAGCAGGCACAGGGTATACTGGGCCGTGGAGGCGCACTGGAGGTCTGGAGCTTAGGGCTGGTCCACCCCGTCCTGGCTGGATGGTTATTTTAGCCCAGCAAGGGCGGGGCGCTGGTACAGGACGAACTGGGCTGTGCTGGTGAACGGGGGGTACCGTGCGTAAAGCAGGCACAGGATAACCTGGGCTGTAGAGACGCACTGGAGACCAGATATGCTGAGCCGGCGCACTTCTTCCTGGCTGACGGCCAACTCTAGCACGGCAACGGTGAGGAGCTTGCACCGAGCGCACCGGGCTGTGAGTGCGCACTGTGTCACCGCATATCATAGTGCTTGCTCGGTCACTCGCTCCCCACGGTAAGCACGGGGAGTTGGCTCAGGTCTCAACCCCGACTTCGCCAATCTCCCTGTGTGCCCCCCAAAAAATATTTTTTGCTGCTGCCTCTCAGGCTTCCCGCTGTTTCCTTGCCTGTTCCTCCCAGTATCGCCGTTCCGCTTTCGCTGCCTCTATTTCCTCCTGCGGGCGGCGATACTCCCCAGGCCTTGTCCAGGGTCCTGCCCCATCCAGGATTTCCTCCCAGGTCCAGTCCATCGGCCCACGCTGCTTGGTCCTTTGGTGGTGGGATCTTCTGTCACGACCGTCAAAAGGAGTAGACAAAGGTGCAGCGTGGTGAGTGTTCATCTTTGTATTTATTTTAAATCAGAACACTACAAACAAAATAATAAACAATGATAACGACCGTCACGTCTTGCATGCTTAACAAGCAGAACAAAAATAAGATCCCACAACTACAGGTGGGGAAAGGCTGCCTAAGTATGATTCCTAATCAGAGACAACGATAGACAGCTGCCTCTGATTAGGAACCTTACTCGGCTCAACACAAAGAAATAGACTCCATAGAATGCCCACCCCACACCCTGACCTAACCACATAGAGAAACAAACCGTCTCTCTCAGGTCAGGGCGTGACAAGATGTCCTAATCGACTTGCCAAAACTATAGTTTGTTAACAAGAAATTTGTGGAGTGATTGTAAAACGAGTTTTAATGACTCCAACCTAAGTGTATGTAAACTTCCGACTTCAACTGTACGTGGTATACGGTCTGATATACCATGGCTGTCAGACAATCAGAATTCAGGGCTCCAACTACCCAGTTTATAAAAGAGAACTAAACGAGACTGCCACATTAGAGCTCCTGACAGACAGAGGTGCATCAAGTTTGCTGGAACCTCTCCAGCGCGCTGACAATAAACAATGATTCATTTAAGATTGACTTTGAGTGTCCCTGTGTAAGAATTTCCACAACACCATATCCACTCTTTCCTTTCACAGACTGGCTTTTTTGGAAATACCACAACCATGGGCTTCCCTCTATGCCTATGTCTTCTCTCTTTGTAAGTCAGAGTTACCTACTTGCATACTTTTCTTTTTCCACATGGAGTTAGTCATATAAAATAAAATGACATCATCATGATATTAATGTAGGTTGATAGAAATGTGATTTTCTGTCTCTTCCCTTTCAGGATTTTCACAACTGCTTGTGGTTCATCGTGGCATATATACTTGATTACAAACTCCTTCGATTTCTCACTATCCCCGGAACTCATGAGAGCCTAACTCTGTACGGTGGACCACTTATACAGTGTCAGGCTTGGACCTTGGAGAACCAGCTGAAAGCAGGATTGCGATACTTCGATATACGTGTAGAGGCCAGTATTTTCCATAACACCCTTGATGTTATGGATGGGCATATAAAACATACCAATTTCCATGAGGTCCTGAACATTCTGTGGGAGTTCTTGAGCAAACATGACAGTGAGACTGTGCTTTTCAGAGTGACACTGCAAGGGACAAGAGCATGAAGAAAGCTGGAAAAATCTATCAAGCAATTGATTAAGGAATCGAAAGAAAAAGTATGGTTGAAGTCGTTTGTAACGCAGGTCAACTAATGTTGAATACTTATCTTACTTGTGAGATTCCAGTAACCAATCATATTATACTATATTGCTATCGATATGTTTAAGTTGACAGCTATTACAAATCAGCTGTCAGAAGCTGCATGACGAGCAGTTTATTTTAAGCCAATCAAAACTCAATATTCTCTAAGTCCCTCTCCTAACCTCACGTTGTACACCAGTTGGCAGTGTTGCCAACTTAGCGACTTTGTCACTATATTTAGCGAGTATTCAGACCCCTCTAGTGACACATTTCCAAAAAAGCGACTAGCGACAAATCTGCGACTTTTTCTGGTGTTATTGGAGACTCTGACGTGAAAGCACGTATCGTTCTTACTCTCCTCAACGAGCAGTGGGTGCTGCCGTGGGCCCACCCCGTGTCCCAAAGCATTCACAGTCCTCGCGCAGCAGTCAAAGCAGGATATGTTCACCCCTCCGCGTCCAGACTGCAAATGAATCGCGCATGCGGGAAGCCGCCGCTGGCTGATCCCGCCCTGGCTTACATTAAAAAACAACAACAATTAACCTGAATTAGGGCCAGACTAGTTACCATAATTTTCTCACATTATCATTGACAGTTTTTTCTATTGTCTCTTTTTGGTCCATTGAGATTGTTTACAAAAAAATGTAAAAAAATGTTATGGTTAAAAATGTTAATGTTTTACTGTGACTTGTTGTAGGCTCCTAAGTGGACCATAAGGTTAAAACCAAACCAAATTATGATAACTAAAGTTTAAATAAATAAAAAAAAAATTAAATAAAAAACTAAGTAACTCTGCCAGAGTTTCTCTTTTGGGTCACTTTTGCCGGTCCCAAGTCCAGATAAAGGAGGGGGGTTGGAATTGTGACATTAAAAAAAAGAAGAATCGACAGAAGAAAGTTAATTTGTAGTTCTAAACACATTTAGGGTGTTTCTTACTCACTTCTTGTCTCTCACACGACGTTATTCCTCTCTCCTTCAGCGTCCATCACGTTTACATGCGCCAATTATGCAAATTGGCCGATGACGTCATTTAGAGACTTCTAGGACAGCCAATAGCTACTTTCCTTACTGAGGAGTTGGCGTCAACATGCTAAAAAAGACAGATAGAACGGAACGTGTAGTGCTAACGCCATTCCAGGAAGAAAAACTAAGTTTCAAATTGTTGAAAAGTTGTATAAAACTGAACTAAAAAGAGAGAACTCGATATTAACACTCACTTATCAATACAAACATGCTGTGAAGGGATTGAGGGAAAGATTGACGCCAGGATTTGGAGAGTTTTCATAAGGAAAACGACCTGCTAGCGATTAGGCTAGCTAAACTATTGCTAGCATTTTGTGCGTGTTTATACTGAACCAAGCATACGCACAAGCCTTTAACATTTAGGCTAGCTCAGTATTCGATCAATTGAAATAGCAAACGTTAGTGATCATGCTAATTATGCATGGCGAACTTTTTTAGTTTTCATACTTTTTAAAAATGTGATTAACTAGTATCATAATCCATTTTGGTACACTTATGTTTTAGATGACTTTATAAGAAATGACATGTAGGTGTAAGCACTAGTTCTTTTCATTTGCCCAGGCTAGTCTATTGTTCAGTCCACGTGAGCCTGGTGCTATACGTTAGTTGTGTAAAGTCCTTTGCATTGCCCTGGCTAGTTATTGTTCAGTCCATGTGAGCCTAGTGCTGCAGTTAAAGTGTAAAGCATTTTGACTAAGTTTTATTTTATTATTCCTGTAAGAGATTAAAGCTAAGCACTATATTAATGGTTATATTTAAAGGTACTCATGGTATATATATATATATATGATCCTGTTTGCATCATACATTGATGTGGGATTGTTATAAGCACATGCTACACTTAAACACCTTACAGTGTTTATTGATAGGCACAGTCACTCACATTTGATTCCATGTCATGGAGTCAGTATTTGTGAATTGGGTTGTGGTTTTTCTGTGGATTCATGTTTATTGTATTGCTATTGAACTTTGAACATTGAAATCGGAGAGACCTTCAGATTAAGATAGTTGGGTGCACCCTAGTAAACTATAGGCAGGATATATGGCCGATATGTAAGTCTATTGTACTATTGATGTATTTCATTCATATTGAGCTCATTGGACAAATTTCACATATCAATATTTACTCAAGGTGATACATTTTTTGTACGTTTTTATTTACAAAATACAAGCAGGCATTATTTTCCTAAATTATTCAGTTGTGCGATTTTCATTTAAGCTTAAACATACAGTAGCACATACTGTTAAGCAATTGTTACATGTTGGTTTCCCTACATGCGAGAGGCGAGAAGCAAGATAGTCTTTGTGCAGAGTACCAATTTCAATGTTGGAACCCTTAACCATGACACTTTCGTCACAAGGATGGCTGGTTCAAAGACATTGAACACAAGATGAAAAAGATTATAAAACATCTCAAAGAAGCTCAAATAAAAATTTGCTCGTGCAATTTCACTGTACCACCAGAGCCTGAATCAAAACCTGAACGAGCAGAGCCTGAACCAGAGCCAGAATCAAAGATCACAAGTACTTATGCAATTTTACTGACCGACACCTCCACAGGCATTTTAAAAGGCCCTGAAGCTGTGGCCAGAGTTGTTAATGATCAGCTCAATAAGCTCATAGTGAACTTTCCGACTGCTTGGGGGTAATCAGTATAAACTTCCCCAGTCCGGAACATTCAGAACATCATTGATAGACAATAGACTACGACAGAGCAGCTCATCTGAACAACCAGCAGAGCCTGAGGATCCTGAACCTGGGGAGCCTATATCACCAGTAGAGCCTGAATCAGAGCCTTAAGCTAAATCTGAACCAGCAGAGCTTGAACCTGCAGAGCCTGAACCAGCAGAGCCTGAATCAAAACCTGAACCAGCAGAACACTACTCATATTGTTACAATTATGGCCAGTTTCTTTTCATTCTTGTTAGTTTGGGCAGTACAATTAATCACATGCGCAATAAACGCCACAAAATCCACCTTCTTCCCATTCAGCATATCAGTTTCCCTCAACTGTTGGAACGACACTGAATTTCCACAGGCTGCGGGGTATCCACCGCCATATCTTCAGCTCCACTCGCTCTTTCAACTCTTTTGTGTGCCTCCGTGTAGGAGACCTGCTGCCCAGACCCTTGCCACTTCATACTCCTTTACCCTAACCGGGCACTCCAGGGAATTGAGAACTTGATTTCCAGCACAATTGCAGCACTGTACATCTTCAGATTCTTCAACATTGCTTCAGCACACATTTGATACATGGCTATACCTTTTGCAATTCCAGAAAAACAATGGCTTGGATGTGAAAGCTCCCACCTGGTATCTCACATATCCCAGCTTCACACATGAAGGGAGATTATTCTTTGTCAAACATCAATAACACTGAGAGGTTTTCCTCTTTTCTGCTATCCACTACACACGGGCCCAGCTCCATAAGGGGGTTTAGCCCCTCAGAGGAGTCACTGACTGTGGGTTTAGTTCCATCCACGCCCGCCCGGCCCGGGCAGGGGTGGGCAACTCCAGTCCTCGGGGCCTGATAGTTGTCACACTTTTTCTCCATCCCTAGCAAACACAGCTGATTCAACTAATTGCATTCTAAACTGAAGATCATGATTCGTTGATTATTGGAGTTAAGTGTGTTAGCTGGGGCTGGGGCAAAACTGTGACACCAATCAGGCCCCCGAGGACTGGAGTGCCCACCCGAACTAAACCCAGTCAGTGAGTCCTCTAGGTTTAAATGTAATAGTACTACTGGAGATACTACTTTAAATATAGTCTTAAGTTCAAGGTGATCAGATCATCCCTGTCTAAATTAGTCTATCCAAAGATTTTGGGTTTATATTCCCTTGCTGTGATGAAACAGGACAACATTCGCAGAGTACGACCCTGCCTCACACAGGAAGCGGCGCAGGTCCTAATCCAGGCACTTCAAATCAAATGTATTTATATAGCCCTTCGTACATCAGCTGATATCTCAAAGTGCTGTACAAAAACCCAGCCTAAAACCCCAAACAGCAAGCAATGCATGTGAAAGAAGCACGGTGGCTAGGAAAAACTCCCTAGGAAAAACTTCCTAGAAAGGCCAAAAACCTAGGAAGAAACCTAGAGAGGAACCAGGCTATGAGGGGTGGCCAGTCCTCTTCTGGCTGTGCCGGGTAGATATTATAACAGAACATGGTCAAGATGTTAAAATGTTCATAAATGACCAGCATGGTCAAATAATAATAATCATAGTAGTTGTCGAGGGTGCAACAAGCACGTCCGGTGAACAGGTCAGGGTTCCATAGCCGCAGGCAGAACAGTTGAAAGTGGAGCAGCAGCACGGCCAGGTGGACTGGGGACAGCAAGGAGTCATCATGCCAGGTAGTCCTGCGGCATGGTCCTAGGGCTCAGGTCCTCCGAGAGAAAGAAAGAAAGAGAGAATTAGAGAGAGCATATTTAAATTCACACAGGACACCGGATAAGACAAGAGAAATACTCCAGATGTAACAGACTGACCCTAGCCCCCCGAAACATAAACTACTGCAGCATAAATACTGGAGGCTGAGACAGGAGGGATCAGAAGACACTGTGGCCCCATCCGATGATACCCCCGGACAGGGCCAAACAGGCAAGAAAATAACTTGTCATCTCCCGTCTGGATTACTGCAACTCGCTGTTGGCGGGGCTCCCTGCCTGTGCCATTAAACCCCTACAACTCATCCAGAACACCGCAGCCCGTCTGGTGTTCAACCTTCCCAAGTTATCTCACGTCACCCCGCACCTCCGCACACTCCACTGGCTTCCAGTTGAAGCTCGCATCTGCTACAAGACCATGGTGCTTGCCTACAGAGCTGTGAGGGGAACGGCACCTCCGTACCTTCAGGCTCTGATCAGTCCCTACACCCAAAGAAGGGCACTGCGTTCATCCACCTCTGGCCTGCTAGCCTCCCTACCTCTGCGGAAGCACTGTTCCCGCTCAGCCCAGTCAAAACTGTTCGCTGCTCTGGCACCCCAATGGTGGAACAAGCTCCCTCCCTCACGACGCCAGGACAGCAGACTCAATCACCACCTTCCGGAGACACCTGAAACCCCACCTCTTTAATGAATACCTGGGATAGGATAAAGTAATCCTTCTAACCCCCCCTACCCTCCCCCCCAAAAAGATATAGATGTACTATTGTAAAGTGGTTGTTCCACTGGATATCATAAGGTGAATGCACCAATTTGTAAGTCGCTCTGGATAAGAGCGTCTGCTAAATGACGTAAATGTAAACAGGAAAGAATTTATAAAAGTTATACGACACAGATTCTAAAATATTTATATCGAAAGGTAAGGCAAAACTAATTACATATTGCAAGCAAGCAGACAAACATGATTCATTTTAATGCATAAGTATGACCCATAAGAAAATAGCCCAAGCATCAATGCAACCATGCCTCTCCTTATCCTACTCCTCAGACTAAACTGTATGCAATTAATGACATAGGGCTTTCTGAGTTTCTCTTGAGTATGAAAAACAGCTCAGGAACATGCCTAAACGCCAAAATCAGGTAAGAGCTTTAGGAAAACTACAAGTGCAGAAAAAGGGTGTATTGTTCAGTCACAGGTCATCAGACCACACTGCTGATTTCTGTCTGTTTCTCTCTGTTCTAAGCGTATACAGTTGGCCTTTATCTTCCTTTTATGGCGAAGGAAAATGTAGAGCAGTTATTTACCAGTGTTGTCAATGGAATCTCAAACGTATATTTCCTGTATTTATTGTGAGCCGTACAGTAGGCTATAGACAGTAGAAAATAGACAGTGCCCTATAAGTGTTTACAGTGTAAAGGGAAAAACTAGCAAATGTTTTATTTTTTTATTTCACCTTTCCTTTACATCAACAACAACACTTCTTAGAAAGGAAGATCCATCCATATTCGGTACATTACAGAAATAAGAAGAAAACCTACTTTATTGTATCATCCAATGATCACTTCAGATATAAGATAATGCTTGATTAACTATATGATGTGAGTCAAAAACGTAATTACCCATCAATGGTAATCAAAGTTAGGCAATATTAAAACTGATGACACTACTGACTCAATACCCCATGTTGACTCTGTTCCTTTACCAAGAGGTAAATAAAGGTAGAGAGGGAAGATGCGAACCTATAATAACACAAGCATAAAATGTCTTATGGTAGCCTAGACTACAAAAATAGGATAGGCAGTAGCAATAATAGCCAATAAGTCTCTGGCCTAAATACATTTTCCATCATACCATCGATCAGTTGACAACAATATTTGTAAAAGGCTTTGAATCAAGTGTTTAGTCAGACAATAAATGATCAACTGCCGTTGGCCTGTTTCCTTTCCTTACCAAAATAGCATAAGACGGAAAACCCTCTATTTCCTTGTTTTAAAAAAATATTCGTTTATTCATAATACAAAATGATCAACAACTTGCATTGCTACATCAAACAGAGGCGGCAGGTAGCCTAGTGGTTAGAGCGTTGGGCCGAAAAGTTGCTGGATCGAACCCCCGAGCTGACAAGGTACAAATCTGTCGTTCTGGCGCTGAACAAGGAAGTTGTTCCACGGTAGGCCGTCATTGAAAATAAGAATTTGTTCTTAACTGACTTGCCGAGTTAAATAAAGGTGTAAAAAAAAGTATAGCGAAACAAAACACTATTTCCTTGTCCAGAGTTTGAAGCGTATGACTGACGTCATCGCCTCCAATATGCTGTTGTAGCCTACTGTCCACCGTGAAACTGCTCACAGAGAGCAAGATATTTCACATGGATAACAACACGAACATATAAAATGAATGGCCGAAACTGTTGGACTATAAATGACTGGTAAGTAGGCTAACTACGTTAACGGGTTTACTTCGTTTCTTATTTGGGAACATGTTGCCCTTGATCATTAAGGCGTCTTCTGTATGGGGGACTTTTGTTAAGAAGCGCAACGCTCTGTCGGAACATAAAGACGCATCGCTTGCGGTACGGTTTTGAAAGCATAAGGACCTTATCTTTCATATCGGCGAGAGATAATTTACAAAAAACAAAACGTTAAATTGATACACACCTATTGTAGGGTTAGGGTTCCGACACTGTCATATTACAGCGCTTGTCCACGGAAGACAGTGAGTGTATCTGCAACTCCAAACACTTGTGTGTAAACGAAAGACAGATGCCACAGACGTGTTGTCACTGAAAAATACCATCCGCTACAATTGTCCTAAAATCGGTTAACACAGTGTACAGTAAGTGTGGATTTTGTATTTGTTAAATGTATTTATATTTATTATGAAAATAGAGGGATTTGTTTCTTGTACCGTAATTGAGAATCGATTCACGTTTAGATGGAGTATTTGGCTGTTTCAGCGCCAGTTCCCTCTTTAAACAGAATAGGTACGGTTTTTGGACTAAGGAGTAATATATCAGTCCAACATTGGGCTAGATAACGGTTCCAAAATCTCATGAAGTCAGACTTTTACATTTTCCGAAACTAACTTGTAGAACAAATCAAAGAAGGCAAACTCAGGTTAGTAGGATACATTTTACATGTCTCTGGGAATGAACACCGGAAATGTCCTGAAAATACTGGAGTGGTTGACAATAGACATTATAGGCAATGATCAAATTAACCAAGACACACTAGTCCGACTTAATCAATAATCGCCGTTATCCATTGAATAGGAGTGTAGCCCAGTCGAAGTATAATATAGTAGAACCATATCAATAACAGACGTATTTTCTGACCAAAATAAGGCTACTGTAAATGTACAGTGTATGAAGGAATACAATAGATAATGTATGCACATTTTCTTTAGGCTTCATTATATGATACTGACAGACATGAGTTGGGATGCTGTTAAACCATGACCACTAATTATTAGTATTTTGTGACAACTGTAAAATGAACTGATTATTCATGATATTTGTGGTGAGAACTAATACAGACGTCAATTTCAATACTAAAGTGAGATGTGATCTGTCATCAGATTGTAGTGGTTTTAAAGCTAATGGTATTGATCTGATCGGGGAAACCATTTTTTTTATACCACTTCACACAACCAAAACTATGGTTTTTTTTAAACAGGTGTGACATATGAGCACTGCCCGAAAGGGAGAGGGGGAGAGATGAACATATAAGTCAGTCCCATCCCATAGCTGTGCCCAGTCGCAGAAGTCTTCCCATGGAATGAGTTCTCCTACACAGCCCGTCTGAGCCCCACAGCCCGTCTGAGCCCCACCCTATCGCATCTGTGAGAGAATGCACCCGAGTGGCACCCAATGCTCTGCCCCAGAGGAGAGCGGCAAGACCGCCACAGACCCTGGAGAGGCTCAACTGGACTTCTACCGTAAACTGGGCTACTCCCCAGCGCAGGTCCAGACCGTGCTGCAGAAGTTTGGCCTGAACACAGACACTAACAGGATTCTGGGGGAGCTGGTGCAGACTGGAGCCAGCCCAGAAGGAATGGAGAAGGAGGGAGCCCCAACTACCATGTCTGTCCTGATTGCCAGTGGGGAGACCCTTAGTAGCCTGCCCCTCACCCCTCCATCAATTTGGGAGGAGGCAGCCAGTGAGGAGGGAGATGACCTGAAACCCATAGTGATCGATGGGAGTAATATGGCTATGAGGTGAGTAGAGAATTACATGCTGTGGGTCTGAGGGCTGGTTTCCCGGACACAGATTAAACCTAGTCCTAGATTAAAAGGGACAGCAGGTAGCGTAGCGATTGAGAATGTTGGGCCAGTAACCAAAAGGTTACTGGTTCGAATCCCCGAGCCGACTAGATGAAAAATCGGCCAAAGTGCCCTTGAGCAAGGCACTTAACCCTAATTGCTCCTGTAAATCGCTCTGAATAAGAGTGTCTACTTAAATGTAAAAAGCATGCTCAATGGAGATTCTTCAAAGAAAGTGCTTTTTAGTCTTGGACAAGGCTTAATCTGTCTCCGGGAAACTACCTGTGTCTTGAATTGCTGTTTGCTGGTGATAGTTATAGCAGAATGTATTATTCAGCTGTGTTTTGATAGGGTCCTGAGGATACCTAATTGGTTTGCATTGAGGAAGGTATCAGGGGTCTGTGACATTTGCATGTTATGTACATTACTGGCCACTCATCAGGACTCGTCATATCCCCACCTCCACTACTAATAAGTCTTTGAGTCAGCATTAAAGTGCTCTTCAGTTGTGAACATTACAAACAAATCAGTCGTGCTCTCAGATCTGTGCTCTAATTGCAGAAAATGGAGGGGTGGACATAATGTAGACAATCGCTCTTAACGGATAATGTTCATGGAAAACACGTAGATACAGGCTTCGACCAGCCTTAATCTAATCTCTCCAGTAACTGTTTCAAGGAAGGAACTTGTGGTTTGTACTGTACCGGCAGAATTCCCCCTCCTGTCCTCAAGAACAGATCATTTCCTTATTACGCTAAACTCCTGCCCGAACCTAATAATTACGATCTATCTAGAAGTTGGGATGGTGGTTCAGCCCTCAATATTCAGTCACTATCAGGTGACAGTCAAATTAAATAAAGTTGTATTTGTCATATGCACTGAATACAACAGACTTTACCGGGAAATGGTTCCTTTCGAGCCCTTTCCAAAACAATGCAGAGTTAAAAATGTAAGAAAAAATGTCAAAAAATAAAATAGTAACACAATAAAATAACAGTAACGAGACTATATACACAGAGTACCGGTACCGAGTCAATGTGCAGGGGTATGACGTAATATGTACATATAGGTAGGGGTAAAAGTGAATAGGCGAACAGGATAAATAAGAGTAGCAGCATATGTGAAAGTGTGTGTGTGTATATAGTCAAAATCAAATACAATTTTATTGGTCAAACACACATGGTTAACAGATGTTATTGCGAGTGTAGCGAAATGCTTGTGCTTCTAGTTCCAACAATGCAGCAATATCTAACAAGTAATATCTAACAATTCCACAACAAATACCTAATACACACAAATCTAAGTAAGGAATGGAATAAGAATATATAAATATATGGATGAGCAATGTCAGAGCGGTGTAGGCTAAGATGCAATAGATAGTATAGAATACAATATATACATATGAGATGAGTAATGCAAGATATGTAAACATTATTAAAGTGGTCAATGGTTACAAGTCTGTATGTAGGCAGAAGCCTCTCAGTGCTAGTGATGGCTGTTTCACAGTCTGATGGCCTTGAAATAGAAGCTGTTTTTCAGTCTCTCAGTCCCAGCTTTGATGCACCCGTACTGACCTCACCTTCTGGATGATAGCGGGGTGAACAGGTAGTGGCTCGGGTGGTTGTTGTCCTTGATCTTTTTGGCCCTCCTGTGACATCGGGTGCTGTAGGTGTCCTGGAGGGCAGGTAGTTTGCGTGTGTGTGTTGGTGTGTTACTGTAGTATGTGTGTGTGGGTAGAGTCCAGTGAGTGTGAATGGAGCCGGTGCCAGAGACTCAGTGCAAATAAAAAGGGGGTCAAAGCAAGTAGTCATGGTAGCCATTTGATTAACTGTTCAGCAGTCTTATGGCTTGGGGGTAAAAGCTGTTCAGGAACCTTTTGGTCCCAGACTTGGCACTCCGGTACTGCTTGCCGTGCGGTAGCAGAGAGAACAGTCTATGACTTGCATGGCTGGAGTTAGTCTGGAGGAAGCCTCAACCTTTTCTCTCACTCCCCCATCCACAGCTCCTCGGTCTTCTTTGGCCTCCTTCCCACTTTGATACACACTCACACCCGTACAGGCACATCTCTCCCTTATTGCTCAGGTATGCAAATCTGAGCATGCAAATCAGTTCACAGTCTAACAGGAACAGGCCTGATTGCATTGTATTTACTGCCTGTCCTTTGATGTGGATAATACATGTACAGTGCAGTCGGAAAGTATTCAGACCCCTTGACTTTTTCCACATTTTGTTATGTTACAGCCTTATTCTAAAATGGATGACATAAATTGTTTTCCTCATCAATCTACACACAATACCCCATGATGACAAAACAATAACAGGTTTTTAGAAATGTTTGCAAATGTATAAAAAAAAAATGAAATGCCTTATTTACATACGTGTTAACCTGTCTGGCCTAGGGGGCAGTATTTTCACGGCCGGATGAAAAACGTACCCAATTTAAACAGGTTACTACTCTGGCCCAGAAACTAGAATATGCATATTATTAGTAGATTTTGATAGAAAACACTCTGTAGTTTCTCTAACTGATTGAATGGTGTCTGTGAGTATAACAGAACTCATATGGCAGGCAAAAACCTGGGAAAAATCCAAGCAGGAAGTGGAAAGTCTGAGAATTGTAGTTCTTCTTTTGATTCTCTATCGAAACTACAGTGTCTGTGGGGTGACGTTGCACTTCCTAAGGCTTCCATTGGCTGTCAACAGCCTTCAGAAAGTGGTTTGAGCATTCTCCTGTCACTGGGCAGATAATAGGAGCTCAGTTTCTGAGTGGACTGCCTGGCAACAAAGGGATTGGATATGCGCAGTCACGCGAGGGCGCCGTTCCTTCTTTTTCTTCTTGAATGAATATGCTATTGTCCGGTTGGAATATTATCGCAATTTTACGTAAAAAATACCATAAAGATTGATTTTAAACAGCGTTTGACATGCTTCTAAGTACGGTAATGGAACATTTTGACTTTTCGTCTCTGGTTCCACGCTCGCGCGTTATGCCTTTGGATAAGTGATCTGTACGCACGAACAAAACGGAGGTATTTGTAAATAAATATGGATTATTTCGAACAAAAACAACATTTGTTGTGGAAGTAGCAGTCCTGGGAGTGCATTCTGACGAAGATCAGCAAAGGTAAGACAATATTTCTAATTCTGAGTTTAGGTTGCCCCGAACTTGGCGGGTGTCTGTATAGCTCGCCGTGATGGCGGAGCTATGTTCTCAGAATATTGAAAAATGTGCTTTCTCCGTAAAGCTATTTTAAAATCTGACACATTGGTTGCATCCAGGAGTAGTCTATCTATAATTCTTTAAACAATTGTTATATATTTTATCAATGTTTATGATGAGTATTTTTGTAAATTGATGTGCACATTCACCGGACGTTTTGGTGGGAATACATTTTCTGAAAATCATGCACCAATGTAAAATGCTGTTTTTGGATATAAATATGAACTTTATCGAACAAAACATACATGTATTGTGTAACATAATGTCCTAGGAGTGTCATCTGATGAAGATCGTCAAAGGTTAGTGCTTCATTTAGCTGTGTTTTGGGTTTTATTGACATGTCCTTGCTTGGAAAATGGCTGTGTGATTATTTTTGTCTATGTACTCTCCTAACATAATCTAATGTTTTGCTTTCGCTGTAAAGCCTTTTTGAAATCGGACAATGTGGTTAATTCAAGGAGAAGTGTATGTTTGAGAAAGTTGAATTATGACATTTTGTTGTTTTTGAATTTTCCGTCCTGATATTTCACTGGCTGTGTCCCGCAGGTGGCTAGCGTCCCACGTAGCCCATAGAAGTTAAGACCCTATGGTATGAGAAACTGAGCTTAGGTGCATCCAATTTCCACTGATCATCCTTGAGCTGTTTCTACAACTTGATTGGAGTCCACCTGTGGTAAACTCAATATATTTGGAAAGACACACCTGTCTATATAAAGTCCCACAGTTGACATTGCATACTAGAGCAAAAACCAAGCTCCGAGACAGGATTGTGTTGAGGCACAGATCTGGGGAAGGTTACCTAAAAAATGTCTGTAGCATTGAAGGTCCCCAAGAACAGTGGCCTCCATCATTCTTAAAATATAAGAAGTTTGGAACCACCAAGACTCTTCCTAGAGCCGGCCGCACTGCCAAACTGAGCAATTGGTGAGAAGGGCCTTGGTCAGGGAGGTGTCCAAGAACCCGATGGTCACTCTGACAGACCTCCAGAGTTCCTCTGTGAAGATGGGAGGACCTTCCAGAAGTACAACCATCTCTGCAGCACTCCACCAATTAAGCCCTGCATAGTAGAGTGGTCAGACGGAAGCCAGTCAGGCTAGTCAGGATCTAGGGAAAGATGAACGGAGCAATGTAAAGAGAGATCCTTGATGAAAACCTGCTCCAGGACAACAACCCTAAGCACACAGCCAAGACAACGCAGGAGTGGCTTCGGGACAAGTCTCAATGTCCTTAAGTGGCCCAGCCAGAGCCTGGACTTGAACCCGATCGAACATCTCTGGAGAGACCTGAAAATAGCTGTGCTGCGACGCTCCCCATTCAACCTGACAGAGCTTGAAAGGATCTGCAGAGAACAATGGGAGAAACTCACCAAATGTTGGTCTGCCAAGCTTGTAGCGTCATACACAAAAACATTTTAATTGCTGTAGACACCTGAAACCCCACCTTTTTTAAGGAATACCTGGGATAGGATATAGTAATCCTTCTAACCCCCCCCCCCCCAAAAAAAGATATAGATGTATTGTTGTAAAGTGGTTGTTCCACTGGATATCATAAGGTGAATGCACCAATTTGTAAGTCGCTCTGGATAAGAGCGTCTGCTAAATGACGTAAATGTAAATGCTGTCAAAGGCGGAAGACACATTTCAGTTGAATGCATTCAGTTGTACAACTGACTAGGTATACCCTTTCCGTTTCCCAAAGGTGCTTCAACAAAGTACTGAGTAAAGGGCCTGAATACTTTTTTTGTACAATTTAATCCATTTTAGAATAAGAAATACTTTCAGAATGCACTGTATACATTTACCAGTGCAACAGTCAATCTTTACCATAACACGTTTTTGTTAAAGGTAGACTCAGCGATATGACATAGATGCAGAAAGTAAACGGCATAGTGTAGGGCCCCATAAAATATTTTTTGGGTCTGATTCTGTAATTTTCCAGGTTTAAATTTTCCCCTGCGTTTTCAGGTTTTTGCTCTCAAGATTACACTTTATTAATAGAAACTCCAATTTAGTTATTTTTCTAAGTTCACAATTCTTCTACCACATCAGGAGACCACTTTTGAAGTCTGGTAAAAAATAAATGTAATTTTTATTTTTGGGTATAGTTACCCTTTAATTCCAGTGCTCACCCAGCAAGATGCTGTTGTTTAGCTGTGTTTATGTGCGCACATATGGTACGGTTTGCCAAATAAATACCCAATGGATTGATACAAATAGTCATGATCATTCTGCTAGGTAAGCAAGCATAGGCAACTTTGTAGTTAACATTTAATTGAGAAGGTTTTTGGGAAAGCCTTTCCATCTACTAGAATACTTTTCATTAGCATCATCAGGGGGAATTCTCATTGCCTCTTCAGAAAGTTAGGAAATACGAATCACTGATGCATTCTGTTCCTGTCTTATGATAAACTTCAGCAAATTACTTCATTTTCCCTACTAAGTTCAATAGATTTTTGAATATTGTTGAATTCTGTGTTAATGTCTGGATTCCGTCCATGTTCTCTGCATCGCGGATTTTTATAGGGCCCTAATAGTGGGACAATTCCACAACAACTAAGAGCATTGAAGAGAGAGACTCAACTTCTCTGCTGTTTTGGTCCCTTGACTACCACCAAAGACAGTACAGTTTGAACATAGGCATAAACTGCTTCGCCAATAGAAATCATAGATCATGCTTATAGGCAATGTCATGGCGACGTTGGCTAGCTAAGTTCAGCTGCACATATGCAGGTCATCAAATTAAAGGCACTTAATGTGTTAGTTGGTCAATTTCACGAGGTTGGAGTAATAACATGTTCAAATACTTAAGACATTGGCTCGAATCTAGGTTGTGCCTTTTTATATTTCAAGAAAGTTAACAACTAAGAATTTTTTTACTTATTCACTTCCAAAACCATGGCCTGGTCTGCTTGGTTTCCTTCGCAAGCGTATCTGGAAGTCTCATGAAGTTGCGGCTCTGGGTTTGGAAACTCTGTGCTACCATGCTGTAACAGCATGAAGCGAATCTGTGCACATGTGCTGATACTGTGTGAGAGCGAAGTCTTACACGGAACCCAAACCGGCTGTGCGCCTTCGCCATCGTGCATACATTTATTTTGTCCCCCTACACCAAACGCGATCACGACACGCAGGTTAAAATATCAAAACAAACTGAACCAATTACGTTCATTTGGGGACAGGTCGAAAAGCATTAAACAGTTATGGCAATTTAGCTAGCTAGCTTGCACTTGCTAGCTAATTTCTCCTATTTAGCTAGCTTGCTGTTGCTAGCTAATTTGTCCTGGGATATAAACATTAGGTTGTTATTTTACCTGAAAATCCACAAGGTCCTCTACTCCGACAATTAATCCACACATAAAACGGTCAACCGAATCGTTTCTAGTCATCTCTCCTCCTTCCAGGCTTTTTCATCTTTGAACGTATATGGTGATTGGCATTTAAACTTTCATAGTATTACCACAACAACCGGCAACACAGTTCGTCTTTCAATCACCCACGTGGGTATAACCAATGAGGAGATGGCACGTGGGTACCTGCTTCTATAAACCAATGAGGAGATGGGAGAGGCAGGACTTGCAGCGCGATCTGCGTCAGAAATAGGAATGACTTCTATTTTAGCCCTTGGCAACGCAGACGCCCGTGAGAAGTGTGGGTGCAATAATTGAATAACATAGATTCCTAAATGTATTTTGCAACGCTATCGCACGCGACACGAGAGGTGTGCTCAGCCTATTACATCTCGCTAATCTCAATATCTGTGGTGCTGCTCGTGACAACGTAATCTTTAAAGCCTAAAAATTACACATTACCAGTCAAATCCATTTTACCACTAGATATTTGGTTTAGGACCTACTATCCAGATTGTTGTTGTGGTGGTGTACCTAGTTGGTGGGTAGTCTACCGTGAGACAAGTGCACATTTTATTTGTGTGTACACAAATTATTCAATTGCAATGCAAATGCTGTAATTGTTTGTAGCTAAGTGTTTTCACCTGAAAAATTACTGTTATAGTCATTGCGGACCCACTCTCAAGCAATGCTGTTTATTGATATAGCACTAGAGGTACAGTCTGCGTCACATCACACCCTATTACAAATCACACCCTATTCCCTATATAGTGCACTTATATTGACCAGAGTCATAGGCACTATGTAGGTTATAGGGTGCCACTTACCCTGACCACACAAATAAGTCATTGCGAACATGATTTGTTTGCTTGCTCAACAGTTTATTTTTATTGCCCCTCTGTTGTAGCCACGGGAACAAGGAAGTGTTTTCCTGCCTGGGAATCCAGCTGGCTGTGAACTTCTTCCTGGACAGGGGTCATACTGATATCACTGTGTTTGTTCCCTCATGGAGGAAGGAGCAGCCCAGACCAGATGTCCCCATCACAGGTAGAATGTCGGGAATACACCACACAGGGCCCAATGTCTACTTCCTTTTCTGTATCACACAACAGCCCTCATTGTAGCCTATGTAATCCAGTAGATTTCCTCCTAAATACATATAGTGGGTGGACATTTTGTTTTAGGCACTCAATGGAATTTTGAGTTTGTGCTTTTTTAAATCAGAGATGGCACATAGAGAAAATTATATAGTACCTTCAGTGGTGTAAAGTACTGTAAAGTAAAAACACTAAGTACTACTTAAGGAGTTTTTGGGGTATCTGTGCTTAAGAATGTATATTTTTTACAACTTAATTTTACTCCACTACATTCTTAAAGAAAATAATGTACTTTTTACTCTGTACATTTTCCCTGACCCACAAAAGTATTTGTTACATTTTGGATGCTTAGCAGGACAGGAAAATGGTCCAATTCACACAGTTATCAAGAGCATGGTCATCACTACTGCTTCTGATCTGGCGGACTCACTAAACACACATGCTTTGTTTGTAAAGGATGTTGGAGTGTGCCCCTGGCTATCTGAAGAAAAAAAAGAAAGGAAATCATGCCGTTTTGGTTTGCTTAATATAAGGAATGTGAAATAATTTTTACTTTGAATCGATAAGTATATTTTAGCAATTACATTTACATTTGATACTTAAGTATATTTAAAACCAAATACTTTTAGACTTTTACCCGAGTAGTTTTTTTTACTGGTTGATTTTTACTAGAGTAATTTTCTATTAAGGTATCTTTTACTTTTACTCAAGTATGACAATTGGGTACTTTTTCTACTACTGAATACCTTAGGGGATATATTGACTGCAGGAAATGTGCATACAATCTCAATGATTGAGTAGAGAGTGTCTCTTTGGTCAGGAAAGGTAAAACATTTGTGTTTGAGCAAGAAACAATTTGCCATTTGGCCTTGGCCTTTGTCAGTTACGGAACTTGAGGCAAAAAACTTGGGCACGAAAACGGATTAGGTTTCCATGTGATGCAACTCCCCTACTCTTGGTGAGAGCAGTGTAGAGAGCGGGAGGGGAAAACCTGACACAGATACAGTATTTTTTTGTTTCCAAATTGCAACCCGTGCTGAACTTTATCTCCAAACCACCTCTTATTCATCTGATTAAATTAGGGACTTTTCTCAACATCTTTATTACTTCCGGCAGTAGCACGTAAACATTGTCCTCTCACGATGAGCTGCTGCTGTGATGACAGGATGCTTGGCTTGGCTGACTTACAATAACTGTTATTGCCATAGCCAATTATCCTCATGCTTAATCCATTGCCAATTTATGCCAAAAGCCAGCTATATCGTGTATGCTCAAATGTTTATGATGTCGCAAACATATATATATATATATATATATATATATATATATATATATATATATATATATATATATATATATATATATATATATTCATATAGATAGTGTTCAATTGAGTTTAATTGAAAGATGTAAAATATCTGAGGCTCCTCAATTAAACTTTGTCCTTTTAATATGTGTGTGCCAAATATCATATCAACGTTGAGCATACACGCTATAGCCGGCACACTATCAGAGCATCTTAGTTGCTCGAGTTCCAATAAAGTTTGTCAACAAAGGATGACATGTTTCCCCCAGGAGAGAGAGAACATGAGAGAAAGTAAAGTGTTGTGAAGAACTGCCTGGTGAAGAAAAAAATCGTACATAAAGATCAGGGGGAAACAAGTGAATTAGTATGTGAATGCATGATTGATCTTAATTAATATTTAATTGATGATTAACTAATTGAATGGTTATCTAATGTTAATATTTTTCTCTACTCTAAAGATCAACACATTTTGCGTGAGCTGGAGAGAAAGAAAATCATGGTGTTCACCCCTTCACGGCGTGTAGCGGGCAAACGTGTGGTCTGCTACGACGATCGCTTCATCGTCAAGCTGGCGTACGAGTCAGATGGTGTCATCGTGTCCAACGACACATACCGTGACCTTCAGGGCGAGAGACAGGAGTGGAAGCGCTTCATCGAGGAGAGGCTGCTCATGTACTCGTTTGTCAATGACAAGTAAGTCTTGTGGTAGCTTATTATTAACCCTGAAATGCACACACTGGATTAATAACTCCTGTTTTAACTGATAATGCAGTTGTTACAGTTCTATAACTTTCCTGAATGAGACATTATAAATGCTTATGAATGTTTATAACTATTAATATATGCAAATGATGCATTATTGTTTAGTATACATTAGCCACATTGTAGTATGAATCTAAACTTTACTCCCCCTTTCTCAGGTTCATGCCCCCTGATGACCCCCTGGGTCGCCATGGTCCCACACTGGAGAACTTTCTACGGAAGGTTCCTCGGTTACCACGCAAACAGCCATGTCCTTACGGTAAGATCACATCTCTACTGGGGTCATCCTGTGGTTGACCTTACATATGGGTGGGGGGAACATTTCCAAATAATTATTAACCAATGGACACAAATACTGTAATAAATGTACTGTACTGTATGTGCTTAAACTCAGCGGTACTAATTAACTCTTGTTTATATTTCATGAATCCAGGAAGGAAATGCACTTACGGAATAAAGTGTAAATTCTACCACCCGGAGCGAGTCAACCAATCCAATCGCTCTTTGGCTGATGAGCTGCGGGAGAATGCCAAGCTGCCCTTGTCACCACAGAAACACCCCACCACAGGTCCTGGACTTGCCTATGGCCTTTCCCTGGAGGAGGAGATGGCTCAGAAACTGACCCTAGAACAGTGGAAGGGCTCCTTGAAGAAAGGCCTCACCACTGAGAATGTTCTTCTTCTCAAGGGAGGCCATCGCGCCAGCTGGAGGTCCCCAGCTAAGGCCAGCACCAACCGACATTCCCCAACCGACCTGGACTCAGCCCTGGCCAGTGGCTCTCAAGAGAGGCTAGATTCTGGGCTGGGCTCCTTCGAGAGCCAGGCATCTGACCCCTCTAGAAACCACTTTGATCACTATGGCAACGCTGGGTACAGGAAATGCCAGTCACAGTCCGCCCCCAGTATGAAACAACAACGCTGTTCTCTCCCTAGCAACCTGCCTTGTAGCTGCTGCTCCCATGCTCCTCAGCCTTCACTGGGCCCCAGTGCAGGATACCAACAACACCACAGCCCACACCATAGCATGGGCCCAGCCAGCACCCACAACCCAGACATGATGACCTACTACCCCCCTTGTTACCCCAACTATGGAACACCAATGTATCCAGTTAGTATGCATCAGTACAGCCACCCCAGTGACTTCCAACAGCAGGGCAGGGTCCACCGTTCACAGCAGACCTTCTGGTCGGACCCGTTCGGGACTTATCCTCAGACTCTCCATAGCATTGCTCAGGTAGAGCAGCAGAGACACTGGCCCCCTGCCCGGACACAGCCGAGCCCCCATGGGGAGGGCAGGGAGAGGGAGGACGGCAGGGAGAGGGAGGATGTCAGGAAGAAGCTGCTGGCCATCTTTAACGGCCGTCTGGTGGACAGGGCCATGAACATGTTCCCCCATCTCATGGACCCACAGAGACTGGTTGCTGAGATCCTCACCCTGAGATCCTCTCAGGGCCTGTGATTGGCTCGTTGCTCTGAGATGGAGGGATTTGTAGTTTTTTTCAGCTGAAAGAGTCTCTCTTGAAAAACTGTCCAAGCTACTGTAAAGATCTGTGTTTCCACTTTAGGGAAACATTGATCTTCCTACTGTATTTGCTTTGCCAAATGTGTTCTTGCCAAGTGTTTCAGGAACTAGGTCGCTTATATTGCCTCTAACATAAAACCGGAGGCAATTGATTGGTTGATGCAAGTTGTATCTATTTAATAAATCTTTCTAGACCCTTGAATGTATTCGATGGGTAAAAGTAATGTATTTGAGGAGCTATATTCTTACTGAATGCATGTACATAGGCCTTAGGGCACTAATATAGACACATGTATCAAGATGAATTATGGCAAAAAGAGTTATCGGCACAGTGTGCCATAATGGTGGTCACAGCTAACTGTCTAGTACGGTCTAGTACGGTAGTGAAGTAGATGCTCTATGGGTCAAGTTCATTGAAGAACATTAATGTCCAGAGAAGAAGTATAATTGCATTCTTAATAAAAAAAAACTCAAATAATACAAAAACATACAAAATAGATCTAAAGTCAATAGAAATAGACCAGTATAATATTTTTTGCCATTTCCACTATCTACTTTGTATTCATACTGTGTGCAGCAATGTGAGAGCAGATGGCTTGTGTATTATTGTTATAATTTCAGATCGTTGTTCAGTGCCCCGCTACGATGCATTCGGAAAGTATTCAGACCCCTTCCCCTTTTCCACATTTTGTTACGTTACAGCCTTATTCTAAAATTGATTAAATAAATGTTTTCCTCAAATCTACACACAACAACCTATAATGACAGAGCGAAAACAGGTTTTTAGAAAAATATGCAAATTTATGAAACAAAAAAACAAATACCTTATTTACATCAGTATTCAGACCCTTTGCTATGAGACTCGCAATTGAGCTCAGGTGCATCTTGTTTCCATTGATTATCCTTGATGTTTCTACAACTTGATTGGAGTCCACCTGTGGTAAATTCAATTGATTGGACATGATTTGGAAAGGCACATACCTCTCTAGATAAGGTTCAGTTTGACAGGGGCAACCAGCTCTAGGAAGTCTTGGTGGTTCCAAACTACTTCCATTGAAGAATGATGGAGGCCACTGTGTTCTTGGGGACCTTCAATGCTGAAGACATTTTTTGGTACCCTTCCCTAGATCTGTGCCACGACACAATCCTGTCCTGGAGCTCTATGGACAATTCCTTCGACCTCATGTCAGTTGACAGTGCATGTCAGAGAAAAAACCAAGCCATGAGGTCGAAGGAATTGTCCATAGAGCTCCGAGACAGGATTGTGTCGAGGCACAGATCTGGGGAAGGGTACCAAAAAATGTCTGCAGCATTGAAGATCCCCAAGATCACAGTGGCCTCCATCATTCTTCAGTGGAAGTAGTTTGGAACCACCAAGACTTCCTAGAGCTGGTTGCCCCTGTCAAACTGAACAATCGGGGGAGAAGGGCCTTGGTCAGGGAGGTGGACGAGAACCCGATGGTCACTCTAACAGAGTTCCTCTGTGGAGATGGGAGAACCTTCCAGAAGGACAACCATCTCTGTAGCACTCCACCAATCAAGCCTTTATGTTAGTGGCCAGACGCAAACCACTCCTCAGTAAAAGGCACATGACAGCCCTTTTGGAGTTTGCCAAAAGGCACCTGAAGACTCTCAGACCATGAGAAACAAGATTCTCTGGTCTGATGAAACCAAGATCGAAGTCTTTAGCCTGAATGCCAAGTTCACGACTGGAGGAAACCTGGCACCATCCCTACGGTGAAGCGTGGTGGGAGACTGGGAGACTAGTCAGGATCCAGGGGGAAATTAATGAAGCAAAGTATAGAGTGATCCTTGATGAAAACCTACTCCATAGTGCTCAGGACCTCAGACTGAGGTACAGGTTCACCTTCCAACAGGACAACGACCCTAAACACAAAGCCACGTTGGAGTGGCTTCGGGACAAGTCTCAATGTCCTTAAGTGGCCCAGCCAGAGCCTGGACTTAAACCCGATCGAACATCTCTCAAGAGACCTGAAAATAGCTGTGCAGCGACGCTCCGCATCCAACCTGACAGAGCTTGAGAGGATCTGCAGAGAAGAATGGGAGAAACTCCCCAAATACAGTTGTGCCAAGCTTGTAGCGTCATACCAAAGAAGACTCGAGGCCGTAATCGCTGCGAAAGGTACTTCAACAAAGTACTGAGTAAAGCTTCTGAATACTTATGTAACATTTGTATTTTTAATACATTTGCAAAAATTCTGAAACACTGTTTTTGCTTTGGCATTATGGGGTATTTTGTGTTGATTGATGGGGGGGGGGACAATTTAATCCACTTTAGAATAAGGCTATAAAGTAATAATGTGGGGTCTGAATAGTTTCTGAATGCGTAGTAGGTCTTAATTAGCTGCCAAGGTAGTTTTTTTTAATATTCTTCAGTGTGCATGGAGTTATGGTGTGGATACAGGCAATTAATAATTGCAGTTTTCGTATCAAGAACTGGGTTAGATAATGCACAGTGTGATCCAATAGCAACACCGAGACATGAAGTGGTGATGAAAGAAACAAAACAGCCTAAACAGATGGAATCTGATGTGGAGTATCAGAATGAAATGTTATTAATTAGTCTGTGATAGTATATCTCCCCAAATGTTTATAATGTTTTAGACAAACCTTTACAGATGAAACATGATTTGACAATGGATAATATGTAGGAAAGTTATTTCGTTTTGTCACAGTTTTGGTAGTGGTACTGATAAGCCTTCATCTTTTGGGGAGTTGTAAGTCTTTCTACTGCAATACTTCTCTTGTGACTCACTGTGCTGTGAGCTGTTCATACGTGCTATTCACTGCTATTATTACTGATGGGAAAAATAATGGTTATTTTGAGAAGGAGGAAATTCACCAAACTGCTGTTGTGGAGAGAAGCAGGGGTTTAATAAATTCATGACTCATTTTGAGGAAATGATGCAAGAAAATGAAAGGTTGCTGACTTGCCTAGTTTAATAAAGGTTAAATAAAAAATAAAATATTGACTAGGTCGCTTGTCAATACACACACACACTTTTTCTCTTGACGAGGAACTAGCCCAGGGGTGTTTTTTAATCAAACTCAACTGTTATTTTTTTTCAGTGATGAAGACATGGATGTCTCATGGTAGGGTGGGGTATTCAAAATGGAGCACCATCTCCTGAATGTTTTGGCAAATGTCAGGTAAAAAAAAAAACACTTTCTGACCACTTCTGCCATGGGCACATATTTATGGAAGGTTTAGTTCAAATTAAAGGTTCAGTCAAAAAATGACTGAAAACATATGTAACGACCCTATTGTGAGCCAGTTTTTCCCGTTGTGTAATATCTAAATGGGGCGCCAGGGGTGTTTTTTTTGTTTTTTGGAAAAACAATGAAGGAAGTAGATCTCTGACAGTGAAATGACTCTACTGTTCTCTCCAATCCTTCAATACACCTCACTTTAATTACATATATATTGTCAGATCTGTAACTCTAAAATGATTCACTGTGATCTGGGGCCATATGGATCAAGCATCTCCGTGTAGGAGTGCTGACTTTGGATCAGTTTTGGCTTTTAGATCATAATGAATAAGATTACATGAACAGGGGAGACTTGGTCCTAGATACAGATCTTAGACCTACTCTGAGACTTTTAATACAAATGGGCCCTCATCTATTACCATCAATGTTCATGATTAACTTGGATCTTCGGAAACATTATCCTGTCATTTCAAATATGACCAACACTGGCAGTCAGAATTTCTTCTCTCTTCCTGATACGAATTCTATAAAACAAATCCCTCCCCTCCCTAAACCCACCATCCTCTATTTGATAACTGAGAAAAACCACAAATGTCATCTTCCAGAAATGGCAATACCTATGACATCACAGTCCATAACGGTATGAAACAAAACGAATGTGTTTCCTTAATAACCACATGTGACCTGTTACCCACGCTCCCTGACCTTCAACTGTCAGTTACTACAGGGAGTAAACTTAAATTACAATTCCAAATTTAACAGAAACTATATTTTCAATAACTTCTCAAACTAAGGTGTAGAAGTTATTTATTTCAAAAGTTTGTCCATTTTAGATTTTTTTAAATTCATGCCTGAATTGATTGCCTTCAATTCGAATTGACCACAGCCCTGGAAGAAGAGAGGGTGCAAGAGCAGTAGGTCAGATTCTAACAATAACTTATATATACACTAGATGACTGACAGGGCGCACTGTTTTGAAGCCATCCTGCTACCCCTCCACCTTTGAAGAAAATATGCAAAAGAATGCATTTATTGTCTGTATTTGTTTTTGCCATGTTTATTCTATTACAGACACCTCAATGCATACTTTTAAATTATATGTGAGCTAAACATAAAAAAATGTCCTTAAAGTTTAATCTTTTGAAAGTTCTAATGTTACTGTCCCCACTACAACAACAAAAATACTTAAATACATGTAATTTTCAAAAATGTAATTGAAATGCTGTTCAATTCCATTCTTTCCAATGGCACAGTATTTCCCAACTCCAGTCCTCCAGTATCCCCAACAGACCAACTCCAGTCCTCCAGTATCCCCAACAGACCAACTCCAGTCCTCCCAACAGCACACATTTATGTTGTAGCCCTGGACAAAAACACCTGATTCAACTCATTGAGGGCTTGATAATTAATTGACAAGTTGAATCAGGTGTGCTTGTCCGGGGCTACAACAAAAATGTGTGCTGTTGGGGTTACTCGAGGCATGGAATTGGGAAACAATGCCCTTGAGGACTGCTTTTTCTGGGTAGTTCCAATATGGTCGACAGGTGGCTTCAAAGCCTCTCATTGGCCCATACATAGCATCAGCAATCCAGGGTTTATATACAGTACATCATTGGATTTGAACCCATGCTTGCAACAGTACACACAGTACATGTGATCTAGAGGCAGCGGCTTAGACAGCTAGATCACCCCAGGCCACTAAGTATTTTTTTAAAGGTAGTGGAATGGGATAATGTCTTAGTGTGGGGTGGGAAGAATCCAATAACTTACCTTGTATGCAGTACAAATAATATTATTGTGGGAGCACCTTCTCTAAGAGTAGGAATTAGGCTGTTTGAGAAGGTTTGAATCCTAAGCAACCAGCCTGCACATTGTTTGAAGTACAATAGACCAACATAGCTACTGTAGTAGGTCAAAGCTGTGTGCTGGAAAACCTTGGTAGAGCATGAGGGAAGTAGGCATAGTTGTGCTCATGTGAATTTCCTTTCTTCAGACCAATCCCTTCAATGGTTCGTATCTCAGCCCTCACCTAAGTAACATTTCTCCCCGGTGGTAAATGTCTGTTTTGGCAAAATCTGTGGTAGCTTGTCAACGGAAACATTTAACTCAATAAAATATATTTTTTAAGTCATTGTTATTAATAAGCATTTCACATTTCTATACACTTTTTAAAATGAGGACCCAGAGTGATTACCAAATGAAAATATTTGACCCTCAGACCGACTTAATGCTTACTATCAGGCCTGTGTATTCCACATCTGATTGTAATCAGCACAACTTGGCTTTGAAATATTGTACTGCCAATAAAACCATAATTTGTATACAAGTTTATTTTCTTATTAAATGATTAACAATAAATCACTTTTGCATGAAATCACTTTTGCATGAATTACACTACTTTACATTCAAATTAAGTTATTACATTCAAGGTGACAAAAGGTGCAATATACTCTTCATCAGAATTTGCAGCGAATTAGAGTTTCCTGCACAAGATGTAGTGAGCATGATTAGTTGCAAATCAACACCAATGTTCTAGAACTCTATCTCTGTTTCTTGGAACATGACTTGAAAAATAACAAATTAGATTATTTTTCAAATTGAAACATATTGTATCTTACATATGTATTTGAGCCAAAAAATTGCCAATTTTACCGTTTCCTGATAAGAACCTGTAGTATCGCTAAGTGAGATGTACAGTCGTGGCCAAAAGTTTTGAGAATGACACAAATATTAATTTTTACAAAGTCTGCTGCCTCAGTGTGTTTAGATGTTTTTGTCAGATGTTACTATGGAATACTGAAGTATAATTACAAGCATTTCATAAGTGTCAAAGGCTTTTATTGACAATTACATGAAGTTGATGCAAAGAGTCAATATTTGCAGTGTTGACCCTTTTTTTCAAGACCTCTGCAATCCACCCTGGCATGCTGTCAGTTAACTTCTGGGCCACATCCTGACTGATGGCAGCCCATTCTTGCATAATCAATGCTTGGAGTTTGTCAGAATTTGTGGGTTTTTGTTTGTCCACCCGCCTCTTGAGGATTGAACACAAGTTCTCAATGGGATTAAGGTCTGGGGAGTTTCCTGGCCATGGACCCAAAATATCGATGTTTTGTTCACCGAGCCACTTAGTTATCACTTTTGCCTTATAGCAAGGTGCTCCATTGTGCTGGAAAAGGCATTGTCCGTCACCAAACTGTTCCGGGATGGTTGGGAGAAGTTGCTCTCTGAGGATGTGTTGGTACCATTCTTTATTCATGGCTGTGTTCTTAGGCAAAATTGTGAGTGAGCCCACTCCCTTGGCTGAGAAGCAGCCCCACACATGAATGGTCTCAGGATGCTTTACTGTTAGCATGACACAGGACTGTTGGTAGCGCTCACCTTGTTTTCTCCGGACAAGCTTTTTTCCGGATGCCCCAAACAATCGGAAAGGGGATTCATCAGACAAAATGACTTTACCCCAGTCCTCAGCAGTCCAATCCCTGTACCTTTTGCAGAATATCAGTCTGTTCCTGATGTCTTTCCTGGAGAGAAGTGGCTTCTTTGCTGCCCTGCTTGACACCAGGCCATCTTCCAAAAGTCTTCGCCTCACTGTGCATGCAGATGCACTCACACCTGCCTGCTGCCATTCCTGAGCAAGCTCTGTACTGCTGGTGCCCTTATCCCGCAGCTGAATCAACTTTAGGAGACGTCCTGGCGCTTGCTGGACTTTCTTGGGCGCCCTGAAGCCTTCTTCACAACAATTGAACCGCTCTCCTTGAAGTTCTTGGTGAACCGATAAATGGTTGATTTAGGTGCAATCTTACTGCCAGCAATATCCTTGCCTGTGAAGCCCTTTTTATGCAAAGCAATGATGACGGCACGTGTTTCCTTGCAGGTAACCATGATTGACAGAGGAAGAACAATGATTCCAAGCACCACCCTCCTTTTGAAGCTTCCAGTCTGTTATTCGAACTCAATCAGCATGACAGAGTGATCTCCAGCCTTGTCCTTGTCAACACTCACACCTGTGTTAACGAGAGAATCACTGACATGATGTCAGCTGGTCCTTTTGTGGCAGGGCTGAAATGCAGTGGAAATGTTTTTGGGGGATTCAGTTCATTTGCATGGCAAAGAGGGACTTTGCAATTAATTGCAATTCATCTGATCACTCTTCATAACATTCTGGAGTATATGCAAATTGCCATCATTCAACCTGAGGCAGCAGACTTTGTGAAAATTAATATTTGTGTCATTCTCAAACCTTTTGGCCACGACTGTACAGTGGACTTTACTGTGTTACCGTAAGTGTTTGATTCTGGTACTTCAATAGAATACTTTTAGGCCAGGCTCCTATGTGGCTACATCCCTCTGATGAAAGATATGATTTGAATCGTGCCAACCTGAAACATTTTGTGTCCTGTCATGCCAACCTCAAGCTTTGTTAACAAAGATGTTCTCACCATCAATGAGATGCCACTCAACGTCATTCAGACACAGTCATCACTGAGAGGGTGTCTGTCTAGATCTCACACACTATGCAAGTATGCAAACAAACATTCTCATGTCACCAAACACACCCGGTTGCACACAGATGTACACCTGAACAAACACACGTCCAGACTTGACCTGTCATTTTTCCAAAGAAGGCAGAGAGATGTTTGTTACAGTTTTAAAGGTTTAAAACATAATTACTGCCGTAGGGTCACATGAGGACAAAGTGGGGAACAAAGGTTACATCTCAAATGGCACCCCTTTCCCTATATAGTGCACTACTTTTGACCAAAGCCCTATGGGCCATGGTCATTAGAGTGTAATTTGGGGCACACACTTCTCTAGATAAGGTCCCACAGTTGAAAGTGCATGAGGTCGAAAAAAAAACCCAAACCATGAGGTCGAAGGAATTGTCCATAGAGCTCCGAGACAGGATTGTGTCGAGGCAGAGATCTGGGGAAAGGGTACCAAAAAAATTATGCAGCATTGAAGAAGAACACAGTCCCCAAGAACACAGTGGCCTCCTTCATTCTTCAATGGAAGTAGTTTTGGAACCACCAAGACTGTTCCTAGAGCAGGTCGCCCCTGTCAAACTGAGCAATTGGGGGCGAAGGGCCTTGGTCAGGGAGGTGACCAAGAACCCGATGGTCACTCTAACAGAGTTCCTCTGTGGAGATGGGTGAACCTTACAGAAGGACAACCATCTCTGTAGCACTCCACCAAGCAGGCCTTTATGGTAGAGTGGCCAGACGCAAGCCACTCCTCAGTAAAAGACACATTGCAGCCCGCTTGGAGTTTGTCAAAATGCACCTAAAGACTCTCAGACCATGAGAAACAAGATTCTCTGGTCTGATGAAACCAAGATCGAAGTCTTTAGCCTGAATGCCAAGCTTCACGTCTGGAGGAAACCTGGTACCATCCCTACGGTGAAGCATGGTGGTGGGAGCATCATGCTGTGGGGATGTTTTTCAGCGGCAGGGAGTGGGAGACTAGTCAGGATCCAGAGAAAGATGAATGGAGCAAAGTACAGAGAGATCCTTGATGAAAACCTGCTCCAGAGCGCTCAGGACCTCAAACTGGGGCAAAGGTTCACCTTCCAACAGGACAACAACCCTAAGCACAATGCCAAGACAACGCAGGAGTGGCTTCGGGACAAGTCTCAATGTCCTTAAATGGCCCAGCCAGAGCCTGGACTTGAACCCGATCGAATATCTCTGGAGAGACCTGAAAATAACTGTGCAGCGACGCTCCCCATCCAACCTGACAGATCTTGAGAGGATCTGCAGAGAAGAATGGGAGAAACTCACCAAATACAGGTGTGCCAAGCTTGTAGCGTCATATCCAAAAAGACTTGAGGCTGTAATCACTGCCAAAGGTGCTTCAACAAAGTAGAGAGTAAAGGGTCTGAATACTGATGTAAACATTTTATTTTTAATACATTTGCAAAAATTCTGAAACACTGTTTTTGTTTTGGCGTTATGGGGTATTTTGTGTACAGTAGATTGATGAGGGGGGGGAAAACTATTTAATCAGTTTTAGAATAAGGCTGTAACGTAACAAAATGTGGGGTCTGAATACTTTCCGAATGCACTGTGTGTGTTCATTAGCTGCCAAGGGAGTTTTTTTATTTTCTTCAGTGTGAATGGAGTTGTGGTGTGAATACAGGCAATTAATAATTGCAGTTTTCGTATCAAGACGTGAGATGAGTTAGTACATGCAGAGTGTGACCCAATAGCAACACAGAGACAGGAAGTAGCAACACAGAGACATGAAGTGGTGATGAAAGAAACAAAACAGCCTAAACAGATGGAATCTGATGTGGAGTATCAGAATGAAATGTTATAAATTAGTCTGTGATAGTATATCTCCCCAAATGTTTATAATGTTTTAGACAAACCTTTACAGATGAAACATGATTTGACAATGGATAATATGTAGGAAAGTTATTTCGTTTTGTCACAGTTTTGGTAGTGGTACTGATAAGCCTTCATCTTTTGGGGAGTTGTAAGTCTTTCTACTGCAATACTTCTCTTGTGACTCACTGTGCTGTGAGCTGTTCATACGTGCTATTCACTGCTATTATTACTGATGGGATAATATAATGGTTATTTTGAGAAGGAGGAAATTCACCAAACTGCTGTTGTGGAGAGAAGCAGGGGTTTAATAAATTCATGACTCATTTTGAGGAAACAGTTTCTCTATTAGTGCATTGTCTTACTTTATGTTGTCACTCCTTCGCAACGCTTGTCCCTCAATCAGTGCAGGAGGAATAGTTGTGCTATCTGACATAAAACAATGCACTAATAGAGAAACTGTTTCCTCAAAATGAGTCATGAAAATCTAAATGTTTCCTGGCCACTGTGCTTTCACATCTGCTTTGCTTGCTCTTTGGGGTTTAAGTCAAGTAACTGTAAAGCACTTTGTGATAACTGCTGATGTAAAAGGGCTTAATGAAATGCATGCAATTGATTTAATTGATTGATCAAACACATCTATAGCCTCTTCAATGCACATGATAAGTGTGTCATTGTGAAATAACCTAAATATATGTATTTCTTAGTTCTCGGGGGCTCTTGGTTTGACCATGTTGCTGATTGGTATGCTCAGAAAGATGAATGTGATACCCTTTCAATGACATATGAGGATATGATCAAGGTAAATTAATTTCCATAATGATAAGATCACAAAACAGTGGATTGCATATTGGCAAGACTAATCAAACAACAACACAACAACAATTGCTTTCAGGACACACGAGGTGCAGTTGTCAGGATAACAAACTTCTTGGGTAAAAACCTGGATGACTGAACCATTGACACAATAGTGGACAAATCCTCCTTCAGTAACATGAAAGAAAACCCACAGGCTAAAAATGATATACAGCATCCTGCATTTTTTAAACAAAGTGGATCCATGATTTGAAAAGGTATGGTATATTAATATAAATAATGCTCATGCTTGGGTTAATCATTAAGTTAATTTCAATTAATGGTAAATAAATTCACCAAAGAAAATATAAAAATACTAGTTGATAGTTAGTTGAAATGTTGTTGACAGTTAGTTGACTACTGAACATACAAATAATCTATTTGGGACTATCCAAATACTGTGCATTCACACTGCACCTTATCCCAGGGCTAAGAGCCTCTAAGCCCTGGGCTAAGGGAGATTTTAGCCCGGGGCTAAGCAAGTGTTGCACATTCTAAAGTGGGATAGCACCAACCTTAGCCCTGGGCTAGTACCAACTTTTTGGGGCTAGTACCAACTTTTTGGGGCTAGCCCCAGAAACACGGTGCCAAAATATCCAGTGAAACTGGATTGTTCTACGTCTAGAATGCTCACTGTCCAATCACAAAATCTGCACTGTTACTTAATTTACATATGCTCGTGATGCCTGTAATGTGTTCTGCACGCTATTTTGATAAGGAAATTGGTACTATTTCATCCTGAGGACAAAAACCCAAATAACGTGTATAGCGGGCCAGATCGAATTTCAAAAGTGAAACATATTGATTGTTTCCGAGGTCAGATAGGCAGACAGCAAGGTTTATACAAACAAACCATCACTGTTGGAAACTAAATGCTAGGCTAAAAGCAAGAGCAAATAATGTGCTAATAAATGTCTTATTGCTTATAACATTGGTCACGTGTCAGAGAAAGAATGTTGGTAGCATGTTGTTTGTCCGTTAGCTCAGGGTTTTGGAATACAAGCTTAAATCCTTAGCCAGGGCTAAAGCTTAGTCCAGGCTTAATAAATGCTTGTGCGAACGCAGGCTAAGTTAGCCCAGGGCCAGTCTAGCCTGGGGCTAAGATAGCCCAGGGCTAAGACCAATTCAGTGTGAAAAGGCCTATAAAGTGATACCATACTGTCTGTTATGTCTCTAATCAGGGAAGGTGGGGGACTGGAAGACTATGTTCACAGTGGCCCAGAGTGAGATGTTTGACAAGATCTACACGGAGAAGATGAAAGACCTTCCCCTTGAATTTGACTGGTAGCTGTGAAAAGAGACGTGTCCTGAACACAGAATGGTAGTGAAAGCTTTCACCAGCTTGGTTGAAGATGTCAGAAAAATGGATCCAGATACTTGTTGTTGTGGATCTGACTTGTCAAATTGAACTCCAGTTGTGTGAATCACTCTAAATATGTCACGTTTTGGGGGATCTAGGTCTAACTAGATTGGAAGAAATAACTCTCAAATGACATTGGAGGCGGCTTATGGTAGAGAAATTAAATTATCTGGCAACAGCACTGGTGGACATTCCTGCAGACAGCAAGCCAATTGCATGCTCCATCAACTTGGTTATAAAAAGAAGCACATGCAAAATTTTAACATACATATACACTATTATTAAGATGCTTTCATAATTCATATATACATAATATGCTACGAGAAAATGTATTTTAGTAGCCATGGTTTGCTAGACAAAGCCTGTGGAGATTAATGGTGTTTTTGTATAATGGCCAAAAATAAAGTCTGTGGTACACACAGGTTTAGGAGATCGTATACGTTTTGTCCTATGAGATCATCTTCATCAGCTAACGTCCCTTTTAGTAAATTCTGATGCATTTATGTAGGGTCGGCAGGTAGCCTAGCGTTGGGTCAGTAACCGAAAGGTTGCTTGATCGAATCCCCGAGCTGACAAGGTCAAAATCTGTTGTTTCCCCCTGAACAAGGTAGTTAACCCACTGTTCCTAGGCTGTCATTGTAAACAAGAATCTGTTCTTAACTGACTTGCCTAGTTAAATAAAATAAATGTAATTTAAAAAAGCACTTAAAGGTTTTATCATTTATAAATGTCATGCTTGATATTATCTCATAGAACAAATCGTATAAGATCTCCTAAGCCTGTGTTAACCTCAGACCTTATTTTCGGCGTTTATCCCAAAACCCTATTCTTTCCCCATTCATTTTCACATAGGAACGGCTGAACGAACCAGAGGTAAATCATTTCCGGGTTTTAGAACTGAAAGCTAGCGAACTCTATTGACTACAGTGCCCAAAATGCAACGCGTATCTTGAGCCTACTGCGCATGCTCACACCGATTTTGTAATATCTACTTTTTTCCCCAAATGTAATCGTTCAGGTTGCAATAATGCAGCTAGATATGAACGGTACTTTATCCGTCCATGATTTTGGCACTGTAAACCGACGTTGACATTTTTGCAGGCGTCGAGACCGCATCACTCAGCAACGAGGGGTTTCTTTTCCTTCGCCGCACTAGCTAGTCAGGTATCCTCCACCCATGTTGAAGCAAGGAATTATGTTGTAACGTTATTTCTGTGGCAAACAACAGTTGTAAACTGTCTGTCAGTGTCAGTCTGGTGAATGAGTTAATGGACTGAACGGTAAAGCGAATTGGGGAGTTAACGTAGCTGTCAACAACTTTGACTTTGTAACGCGTTAGCTAACTAGAAGCTAGCTGGCTAGTTAGCCCTGACAAGAAGACAAACATGTGGCAAAGCGTTGGTCTAACTGTGCTGGTTATTGTGGCCACCCTTGTGTGCGCGTTGCTCTTCATGGTGTTTGGTAAGTAACATAATATTTAGCCTTAATTTTTAAGTTTTCTTGAATGTAATGTGAAATATGACTACTCGGACACAGCTGTGAAACGTATTAGCGGTTAGGTACAGTAAGCTAGCTAGCATTCAGCCATGATTATACTTAGTGCTTGCCATGGTGTTGCATATCCAGCTACCTGCCATCCATCTTTCTTTAGTGAGCAGTCTTGACCTTTTTCCTTCTCAAAATGTTGAGTAGGTAGATCAAAGTTGTCTATACAAAGAATAATCTCTCAAGACCTCAATACATCATGTTAGAAGTTTGTCCCTCATAGCTGTTATTAATTGGATCAGTTTAAATAATTGATACATATCAGTTGAGTCTCTTTTTTGTGCTTGAGCAGTGTTTGGCAGGATTGTCTTGCAGCATCATCCAGTCAGGCAGTCCCCTCTATAAGGGGAGGAGACTGAAGGAGCGTGGCATGGCAATGGCACTAATTTGACCTATAATAATAATAATAACCCTATCTGTCTATAATAATCCCAAAGTGTGATGATCAATTGTTGAGGCCCATTAATTTATACATACCTGTGTGTGGAAAACAATGACTTACGTGATGTTAAGTTTTGGACTTTATCTTGTGTTTTTACACTGAACAAAAATATAAATGCAACATGCAACAATTTAAGATTTTACTGAATTACAGTTCATATAAAGAAATCCAGTTAATGAAATACATGAATTATGCCATAATCTATAGATTTCACATGCCTGGGAATACAGATATGCATCTGTTGGTCACATATACCTTAAAAAAAATAAAAAATAGTCAGTATCTGGTGTGACCACCATTTACTTCATGCAGCGGGACACATCTCCTTCGGTTGTGCCAACCCACAGTTTCATCATATGTCCGGGTCGCTGGTCTAAGACGATCCTGCAGGTGAAGAAGCCGGATCTGGAGGTTCTGGGCTGGTGTGGTAACACGTGGTCTGCGGTTGTAAGGCCGGTTGGACGTACTGTCAAACTCTCAAATGACGTTGGAGGCGGCTTATGGTAGAGAAATAAAATTATCTGGCAACAGCACTGGTGGACATTCCTGCAGACAGCAAGCCAATTGCACGCTCCAGCAACTTGAGACATCTGTGGCATTGTGTTGTGTGACAGGACTAAACATTTTAGTGGTGTTTTATTGTCCTCAGCACAAGGTGCACCTGTGTAATGATCCTGCTGTTTAATCAGCTTCTTGATATGCCACACCTGTCAGGTGGATGGATTATCTTGGCATAGGAGAAATGCTCACTAACAGTGCCGTAAACAAATTAGTGCACACAATTTGAGAAGATTTTTGTGCATATGGATCATTTGTGGGATTATCTATTTCGGCTCATGAAACATGGGACCAACACTTTTTTACATGTTGTGTTTATTGTTGTTCAGTGTGTGTATAAAAATAAATTACAACAAATGAATTGTTTGATTCATATACGGTCACTGTTCACTTTCTATTGAGGACTTTTGTTCTTTTTGGCACCTCAGGTTGGTATGTTGTCTGGCAGCTCTTCCTGTCCAAGTTCAAGTTCCTGCGTGAGATGTTGGGCGACACCGGATCTCCACAGACAGAGACCCAGCCGTCCGAATCAAAGAGCAAGCGTACCTCTCCTCCAACCCAACGCCAGAGGCGTCAGAGGGTCATTCCTCCTGAAAGCACTACATAGATGACCACACCAATCCGCTATCAGTCTCACCCTGTCCCCCTATTCACCAACCCTCGTCCCTCTAGGAAACCGTGGTGGACAAAATGAAACCCCTTACTAAATGGCATGATGTCGAATGTCATACTATTCCCATGTCCATGCATACTACTCCCCTTTCCACTACCTTACGACGTCCTCGTCGTAGACACTTGATACTCTACTTTTCTCTCCTGGACACTCTTACTAGACTACGCATAGCTGCTGATGTTATAAAGGCACAAGCCATCAAATCATGGGACATTCTGTGTACAACTTGTTCACATTTCAAATATGTATTTTAGCTGTTCACAGTATATGTACTGAGCAGCACGTCCAGTCTCTTCACCTGGCCTTAACTGACACTGCAACATGGTCAGCTCTGACTGGCTGACACTGCAATATGGTCAGCTCCCACTGGCTGTCATGCTGCTAACACCTGCACAGGGAATCGCTGCTAACACCTGCACAGGGAATCTGTTTCTCCATGATCACACAAGTGAATTCTCTGTCATGACTGTGTATGTGTGCATTTTGAGAGTTTGTTTATTTGAACATACATGTTTTTGTAGCAAAGCCTATATTCTGACAAATCTAGACAAACTGTTGTATTAAACAGGCTCATTTGTTAGCATTTGATTTCAGAAGCAAAACAACTGCTAGAAGAAAAAAAACTGAATGAAACAATTTGTATAACTGACAAAGTTCCTCGTCGTGTTCATTTCACTTTATTTGTAACCAAAGTGCAATGAAAGGAATGTTTATTTTTGTGGTTATTTTATTGTTGGTCAGAAATTAATACATATACAGTGCATTCAGAAAGTATTCAGACCCCTTGACTTTTTCCACATTTTGTTACGTTACAGCCTTATTCTAAAATTGTTATACATTTAAAAAAAAATGTTTTTACCCTCATCAAGGGGAAACAGATCTCCAGATCTGTGCCTCGATACAATCCTGTCTCGGAGCTCTACGGACGATTCCTCTGACCTCAGGGCTTGGTTTTTGCTCTGACATGCACTGTCAACTGTGGGACCTTATATAGACAGGTGTGTGCCTTTCCAAATCATGTCCAATCAATTGAATTTTCCACAGGTGGACTCCCAAGTTGTAGAAACATCTCAAGGATAATCAATGGAAACAGGATGCACCTGAACTCAATTTCGAGTCTCATAGCGAAGGGTCTGAATACTTATGTAAATAAGGTACTTCTGTTTTTTATTTTTCATCAATCTGCAAAAATGTCTAAAAAACAGTTTTTGCTTTGTCATTATGGGGTATTGTGTGTAGAGTGATGAGGGAAAAATGTATTTAATCCATTTTAGAATAAGGCTGTAACAAAATGTTAAGTCAAGTGGTCTGAGTACTTTCCGAATGCACTGTATAACGGTTGTTATGGAATGGTGGGGTTACAATAACACAACAAAGATGATATCCAGGCTCCGTATGTACAGTTGAAGTCGGAAGTTTACATACACCTTAACCAAATACATTTAAACTCAGTTTTTCACAATTCCTGACATCCTAGTAAAAAGTCCCGGGCTTGGGTCAGTTAGGATCACCACTTTATTTAAGAATGTTAAATGTCAGAATAATAGTAGAGAGAATGATATATTTCAGCTTTTATTTCTTTCATCACATTCCCAGTGGGTCAGAAGCTTACATACACTTAGTTAGTATTTGGTAGCACTGCCTTTAAATAGTTTAACTTGGGTGAAACGTTTCGGGTAGCCTTCCACAAGCTTCCCACAATAAGTTGGGTGAATTTTGGCCCATTCCTCCTGACAGAGCTGGTGTAACTGAGTCAGTTTGTAGGCCTCCTTGCTCGCGCACGCTTTTTCAGTTATTCCCACAAATGTGTTATAGGATTGAGGTCAGGGCTTTGTGATGATCACTCCAATACCTTGACTTTGTTGTCCTTAAGCCATTTTGCCACAACTTTGGAAGTATGCTTGGCGTCATTGTCCATTTGGAAGACCCATTTGCGACCAAGCTTTAACTTCATGACTGATGTCTTGAGACGTTGCTTCAATATCTCCACATCATTTTCCTACCTCATGATGCCATCTATTTTGTGAAGTGCACCAGTCCCTCCTGCAGCAAAGCACCCCCACAACATGATGCTGCCACCGCGTGCTTCACGGTCGGGATGGTGTTCTTTGGCTTGCAAGCCTCCCCCTTTTTGCTCCAAACATAATGATGGTCGTTATGGCCAAACAGTTCTATTTTTGTTTCATCAGACCAGGGGACATTTCACAAAAAGGTACAATCTTTGTCCCCATGTGCAGTTGCAAACTGTAGTCTGGCTTTTTTATGGCGGTTTTGGAGCAGTGGCTTCTTCCTTGCTGAGCGGCTTTTCAGGTTATGTCGATATAGGACTCGTTTTACTGTGGAAATAGATACTTTTGTACCTGTTTCCTCCAGCATCTTCACAAGGTCCTTTGCTGTTGTTCTGGGATTGATTTGCACTTTTCGCACCAGAGTACGTTCATCTCTAGGAGACAGAACGCGTCTCCTTCCTAAGCGGTATGACGGCTGCATGGTGTTTATACTTGCGTACTATTGTTTGTGCAGATGAACGTGGTACCTTCAGGCGTTTGGAAATTGCTCTCAAGGATGAACCAGATTTTTTCTGAGGTCTTGGCTGATATCTTTTGATTTTCCCATGATGTCAAGCGAAGAGGCGCCGAGTTTGAAGGTAGGCCTTGAAATACATCCACAGGTACACCTCCAATTGACTCAAATGATGTCAATTAGCCTATCAGAAGCTTCTAACGCCATGACATCATTTTCTGGAATTGTCCAAGCTGTTTAAAGGCACAGTCAATTTAGTGTATGTAATCTGACCCACTGGAATTGTGATACAGTGAAATAATATGAAACAATTGTTGGAAAAATTACTTGTCATTCACAAAGTAGATTTGCCAAACCTTGTTTGTTAACAAGAATTTTGTGGAGGGGTTGAAAAACGAGTTTTAATGACTCCAACCTAAGTGTATGTACATTTCTGACTTCAACTGTATCAAGCATCTCAGAGTAGGAGTGGTGATCTATGATCAGGTTCCGACCTGTCCAAATAATCATTGTGATCTAAAAGGCTAAACTGACCCAAAGTCAGCATTCCTACTCTGATATGCTTGATACATACTGCCCCAGAACTCCCTATTAAGGCAACAAATAAATAAATAGGCTATTGCTCTGGCTAGCTCGCATCCCAGAGGTGATAACTGGGGTGTATTCAATTGGAAGTGAAATGCAGAAACGGGGAGAACCTAAACTTGTCCAAAAATAATCATTTGTTTTCCGTTGTAAAGTATTTCGCTATGGTGTGCCCTAATGACTACACCCCATGCTACAGGGTCGTCACTAGCTTCCGTAGTCATTAATATGGCATCCTTCCCTGTAGTTCATTACATTATCTCTGATCCAGCTATAAGCCTATAGCCGCCTGACATTGTAAAACAAGTTAATTCTCAATGTAATGGTTAAACGTGATTGTCCACATTTCAAGTTTGTTTTGGGCTATTGCTGTAATTTACATTCAGAATAAATATATTTCTTAACTCTGTAAAGAAATACATTTCTTTGAATTGCATTGTTTCAAAGCTGAAACTGGCTATTCAAGAATATATAATTGACATGTGGGGGGGGGTTGTAAGCATATTTGTTTAACTGTATGTTCAATTTGATGTCACAACACGGATACATTTTAAGGCTTGTACAGCTTTGAGTGTATTATTTTGTCTTGCACATGTGTAGCCAGACTTGAAAGTTATCCTTTCTTTGACCCTCCACACTTACTCTGTCATATCTGCATACAGTGACTGAACAACAGGGGGCAGTGTTACCCAAGATGAAACAGTGATGGAGTAAATAACTGTTTTCCAAACTGTAGTCAAAGGGAGTATTTGAAGAGTTTAAAACCAGCCAACTTACATTGGCTGTATTTTGGATGTAGCTGTATTTAAAGTCTATCAAGCCATGTGTTGTGACTGTGTAATCCCAATTAACCCAGAACTAAAATCTAGAATTTAGTCAGATTGGTAGTCTGTCCATGAGAGATTACAAATGGAATCACAGCCGGGAGCTGCCCAGTGACACGAGTCTACCAGACGAGCTAAACTACTTCTATGCTTGCTTCGAGTCAAATGGCACTAAAACATGCATGAGAGCACCAGCTGTTCCGGAAGATTGTGTGATCACGCTCACCGCAGCTGATGTAAGACCTTTAAACAGGTCAACATTCACAAGGCTATAGGGCCAGACGGATTACCAGGACGTGTACTGCGACCATGAAAATGTCTTCATTGACATTTTCAACCTCTCCCTGTCCGAGTCTGTAATACCAACATGTTTTAAGCAGACCACCATAGTGCCTATGACCAAGAACACTAAGGTAACCTGCCTAAATGACTACTGACCCGTAGCACTCACGTCTGTAGCCATGAAGGGCTTTGAAAGGCTGGTCATGGCTCACATCAACACCATTATCCCAGAAACCCTAAACCCACTCCAATTTGCAAACTGCGCCAACAGATCCACGGATGATGCAATCTATTGCACTCCACACTGCCCTTTTCCACCTGGACAAAAGGAACACCTATGTGAGAATGTTATTCATTGACTACAGCTCAGCGTTCAACACCATAGTGCCCTCAAAGCTCATCAATAAGCTAAGGACCCTGGGACTAAACACCTCCCTCTGCAACTGGATCAGGGACTTCCTGACCGGCCGCCCCCAGGTGGTAAGGGTAGGTAACAACACATCCGTCACGCTGATCCTCAACACAGGGGCCCCTCAGAGGCGCGTGCTCAGTCCCCTCCTGTACTCCCTGTTCACTCATGACTGCATGGCCAGGCACAACTCCAACACCATCATTAAGTTTGCTGATGACACAACAGTGATAGGCCTGATCACTGACAACGACGAGACAGCCTATAGGGAGGAGGTCAGAGACCTGGCCATGTGGTGCCAGGACAACAACCTCTCCCTCAACGTGATCAAGACAAAGGAGATGATTGTGGACTACAGGAAAAAGAGGACCAAGCACGCCCCCATTCTCATCGACAGGGCTGCAGTGGAACATGTTGAGAGCTTCAAGTTCTTTGGTGTCCACATCACCAACAAACTGTCATGGTCCAAGCACCCCAAGACAGTCGTGAAGCGGGCACGACAAAATCTATTCCCCCTCAGGAGACTGAAAATATTTGGCATGGGTCCTCAGATCCTCAAAAGGTTCTACAGCTGCACCATCGAGAGCATCCTGACTGGTTGCATCACTGCCTGGTATGACAACTGCTTGGCCTCCGACCGCATGGCACTACAGAGGGTAGTGCGAACGGCGCAATACATCACTGGGGCCAAGCTCCCTGCCATCCAGGACCTCTATACCAAGCGGTGTCAGAGGAAGGCCCTATAAATTGTCAAAGACTCCAGCCACCCTAGTCATAGACTGTTCTCTCTGCTACCGCATGGCAAGCGGTACCGGAGTGCCAAGTCTAGGTCCAAGAGGCTACTAAACAGCTTCTACCCCCAAGCCATAAGACTCCTGAACACCTAATCAAATGGCTACCCAGACTTTTTGCATTGCCCCCCCCCCATTTTTTTTTTTACACAGCTGCTACTCTCTGTTGTTATCATCTATGCATAGTTACTTTAATAACTCTACCTACTTGTATATGTTACCACAACTAACCGGTGCCCCTGCACATTGACTCTGTACCGGTACCCCTCTGTGTATATAGTCTTGCTGCTCTTTAATTACATGTTACTTTTATTTCTTATTCTTCTCAATACATTTTTTTTAACTGCATTATTGGTAAGGGGCTCTTAAGTAAGCATTTCACTGTAAGATCTACACCTGTTGTATTCGGTTTGATTTGATTTGATTAGTGACTGTGTGTTGTTGAGAAAAAAAGCCAACAACAAAGTTATCATTTGCTTCATTTGGAGGAGAGATGAGCATCCCTGGCAGTTATATGACCAATGGTGATAGGGTTAGGTTTTAAAATCATTTTGAAGACATTTTAATATTAGAGAGGCCTGAAACTTTTGGAAACCCTTATATATATATACTGAACAACAATATAAACACAACATGTAAAGTGTTGGTCCCATGGTTCATGAGCTGAAATAAAATATCCCAGAAATTTTTCCATACATACAAAAAGCTTCTTTCTCTCAAATTTGGAGCGCAAATTTGTTTACATCCTTGTTAGTGAGCATTTCTCCTTTCTCAAGATAATCCATCCACCTAACAGGTGTGGCATATCAAGACACTGATTTAACAGCATGATAATTACACAGGTGCACCTTGTGATGAGGATAATAAAAGGCCACTAAAATGTACAGCTTTGTCACACAACACAATGCCACAGATGTCTGTTGCCAGAGAATTGAATGTTAATTTCTCTGTCATAAGCTGCCTCCAACGTCGTTTTAGAGAATTTGGCAGTATGTCCAACCGGCCTCACAACCGCAGACCACGTGTATGGCGTCGTGTGGGCAAGCGGTTTGCTGATGTCAACATGATGAACACAGTGACCCATGGTGGCGGTGGGATTTTGGTATGGGCAGGCATAAGCTCCAGACATAGAACACAATTGCATTTTATTGATAGCAATTTGAATGCACAGAGATTCCGTGACGAGATTCTGAGACCCATTGACGTGCCATTCATCCACCGCCATCACCTCATGTTTCAGCATGATAATGCACAGCCCCATGTAGCAAGGATCTGTACACAATTCCTGGAGGCTGAAAGTGTCCCAGTTCTTCCATGGCCTGCATACTCACCAGACATGTCACTTATTGAGCACGTTTGGGATGCTCTGGATCGATGTGTACGACAGCGTGTTCCAGTTCCTGCCAATATCCAGCAACTTCTCACAGCCATTGAAGAGGACTGGGACAACATTCCACAGGCCACAATCAACAGCCTGATCAACTCTATGTGAAGAAGATGTGTCGCTGCGTGAGACAAATGGTGGACACACCAGATATTGACTGGTTTTCTGATCCACACCCCTACCTTTTTTAAAGGTATCTGTGACCAAAAGATGCATATCTGTATTCCCAGTTGTGAAATCCATAGATTAGGGCCTTATTTCTTTATTTATCTCAATTGACTGATTTCCTTATATGAACTGTAACTCAGTAAAATCTTTGAAATTGTTGCATGTTGCATTTATATTTTTGTTCAGTATATCTGCCTTCATGAGCACCTAGCTTGCCTGTGCTACCCGCTCTTCCTACACTGTGGGTTAGTGGTGAGCCAGAGGCAGGCATTTATAAGTTGTTTGGCAAGCAGCCTCTCTCACCATCCCACACAGACACAGATAGGAGCGATCAGGGCTCATAGGGCTCTGGTCAAAAGTAGTGCACTATATACAAAATAGGGCAACACAGCACCAACCGACCTCCAGTCCTGAAATAGCTCATTCATTCATCAAGCGCTCTCGGTCTCCATATCTGCAGCGTTAACTCAGCTAAGGCTCTCAGTCTCCAGATCTGCAGTGTTAACTCAGCCAAGGCTCTCAGTCTCCAGATCTGCAGCGTTAACTCAGCTAAGGCTCTCAGTCTCCAGATCTGCAGTGTTAACTCAGCCAAGGCTCTCAGTCTCCAGATCTGCAGTGTTAACTCAGCCAAGGCTCTCAGTCTCCAGATCTGCAGTGTTAACTCAGCCAAGACTCTCAGTCTCCAGATCTGCAGTGTTAACTCAGCCAAGGCTCTCAGTCTCCAGATCTGCAGCGTTAACTCAGCCAAGACTCTCAGTCTCCAGATCTGCAGTGTTAACTCAGCCAAGGCTCTCAGTCTCCAAGGGCCATTTCTTTCTATTGTTTGTTTCGGAGCCAACCACGAGATGTGCCTGGATGCCATTATTAGCTGACGATAAAGCAGTACAGAGTCTTGTCACCCGGGACCTGAGACTTGGGGGGAATGACACATCTTCCTGATTTACTGTGTCAATCCGCATTCTGGGTTAAATTAAAACCTTTTAAAAGCCATTCCAGAGCGGATTCCGTTTTCTCGTCTCGTCCCCTGGGATAGCAGTGAATGGAATGCAGCAGGTGATAATACCACTGATGGCCTGTTAAGACCCAGGCTCTGTGAGTTAAGTTTTCTGATTGGGAGCTGATAGGGGTTTGGCATAGGCATCTCCTCCATACCCCTTTACCAGTCCCTTATAGCCACAGGCCCACCTCTCCACAGGGAGAAACTACAGTATATATACAGTGTATTTCAGTCAGGCTGTAATGAAAAGGAGGGTCAGGAGGGGGAGAGGGAAAATAAACAATGAATGTTTTTTAGCTGTATTTTAAGGCTCTGTGTGCATATCCAACCCACAATGCCTTTCATTAGATGCTGTTGCACTATACAGTATGCCGTGCCATAATAGATGCTTCATCTGTGTACTGTGCATCAAGAACTATGTTATGACCCTTAACCACTGTGTTATGACACTTTCTAGATGAAAAGAGATAATGCTAGAGATTGTTTCCAGATCAAGACCAGTTGGGCGTGATGTTCTGTCCCCCTCTCCCACCTTCCTAACTACGCCATAAAGGATGTTCCACAGGCTAACTAAGACTGATCATTTGGCATGGATGGACTCCTTTGTGCTGGCCCTGCCCCGCTTACCATGAAATCCATTTAGCCCCGTCTTTCATCGTCGCATCCGAGGCTTAGATGGCATTAAAAAAATCCTCATTGAATATGACGTGGAATGGAAAATAACATGAGGATCCAGGAGAATACAGTGGGGGAAAAAAGTATTTGATCCCCTGCTGATTTTGTACGTTTGCCCACTTACAAAGAAATGATCAGTCTATAATTTTAATGGTAGGTTTATTTGAACAGTGAGAGACAGAATAACAACAAAAAATCCAGAAAAGCGCATGTCAAAAATGTTATGAAATGATTTGTATTTTAATGAGGGAAATAAGCATTTGACCCCTCTGCAAAACATGACTTAGTACTTGGTGGCAAAACCCTTGTTGGCAATCACAGAGGTCAGACGTTTCTTGTAGTTGGCCACCAGGTTTGCACACATCTCAGGAGGGATTTTGTCCCACTCCTCTTTGCAGATCTTCTCCAAGTCATTATGGTTTCAAGGCTGACGTTTGGCAACTCGAACCTTCAGCTCCCTCCACAGATTTTCTATGGGATTAAGGTCTGGAGACTGGCTAGGCCACTTCAGGACCTTAATGTGCTTCTTCTTGAGCCACTCCTTTGTTGCCTTGGCCGTGTGTTTTGGGTCATTGTCATGCTGGAATGCCCATCCACGACCCATTTTTAATGCCCTGGCTGTGGGAAGGAGGTTCTCACCCAAGATTTGACGGTACATGGCCCCGTCCATCGTCCCTTTGATGCGGTGAAGTTGTCCTGTCCCCTTAGCAGAAAAACACCCCCAAAGCATAAGGTTTCCACCTCCATGTTTGACGGTGGAGATGGTGTTCTTGGGGTCATAGGCAGCATTCCTCCTCCTCCAAACTCAGCGAGTTGAGTTGATGCCAAAGAGCTCCATTTTGGTCTCATCTGACCAAAACACTTTCACCAGTTGTCCTCTGAGTCATTCAGATGTTCATTGGCAAACTTCAGACGGGCATGTATATGTATTCTTGAGCAGGGGGACCTTGCGGGCGCTGCAGGATTTCAGTCCTTCACGGCGTAGTGTGTTACCAATTGTTTTCTTGGTGACTATGGTCCCAGCTGCCTTGAGATCATTGTCAAGATCCTCCCGTGTAGTTATGGGCTGATTCCTCACCGTTCTCATGATCATTGCAACTCCACGAGGTGAGATCTTGCATGGAGCCCCAGGCCCGAGGGAGATTGACAGTTCTTTTGTGTTTCTTCCATCTGCGAATAATCGCACCAAATGTTGTCACCTTCTCACCAAGCTGCTTGGCGATGGTCTTGTAGCCCATTCCAGCCTTGTGTTGGTCTACAATCTTGTCCCTGACATCCTTGGAGAGCTCTTTGGTCTTAGCCATGGTGGAGAGTTTGGAATCTGATTGATTGCTTCTGTGGACATGTGTCTATTTTACAGGTAACAAGCTGCGGTTAGGAGCACTCCCTTTAAGAGTGTGCTCCTAATCTCAGCTCGTTACCTGTATAAAAGACACCTGGGAACCAGATCTTTCTGATTGAGAGGGGGTCAAATACTTACTTCCCTCATTAAAATGCAAATCAATTTATAACATTTTTGACGTGTGTTTTTATGGATTTTTTTGTTGTCATTCTGTCTCTCACTGTTCAAATAAACCTACCATTAAAATTATAGACTGATAATTTCTTTGTCAGTGGGCAAATGTACAAAATCAGCAGGGGATCAAATACTTTTTTGTTGTTGTTACGTTCTCATTTATATTCAAACATGACTAGTATCTTCGTCCGTATGTGAAAACGTGAGCGGTTTACCATCCGGTCGTTATCATATCCATTTGATTTATTTCCACCACACCCAGCACTGGGTGAATGTAAGAGATGAATACCAGGCTTTAGCTGTGAGTTTCACTGTTGGTGCCAATATTGTGTACCAGTCCAGCCATTTTGGTCTGAAGTTACTGCTGTACAATATCCAGTTAATAATATCTCTGACTGGTCCACCTGTTTTTTGTGTGTGTGTGTGTGTGTGTGTACGCTTCTGTGTGGGCAATAACATAGGTCGGTGAGCTTTTACAACGCATGGTTATGTCATGTCATGTGCAATGTCTGCAAACAAAGTGGAGCCCACTAGTCTTCCAGCAGGTGTTTTTTTAAAAATAAAAAGACAGTCAGATGGGTAAGAACAGTCCTTTACTTTGTCTGTTGAGAACCCTACCGCCTTCAATAAAAGAAGTACGACATCAAACCATTTACACAAAGTACTACTGTCATTTCCAGCAGTAGGGTGCCTCAACAATCTACAGGTGAAAATGAAAAGAAAAACGGACAATGTCATCATAAGTTGCTTTATAATATATGAAATTGGAATGTTACGAAAACATGTCCAAGTAACCCTAAAAAGCCACAGATATCACATCTATATATTCATATCATAATTAATTATATAAAACAATCTACACAAAAATAGAGCCTAATATTTACAGAACAGAGAAAACGATACTATTTACAACAGCCCAAAAATGTACTTTTAAGATTAACCATAAGCTATATATATATATATATATATATATATATATATATATATATATACGGTATATAAACAGGTTGCTGTGGTGAAATAGGCGGGACCAGGAAGTGACAAATGACAACGCAAACTATCACAAAGCAGCCATCTGCAGCAGCTGTTCTTTGAACTGTTGAGCGTGGTGTGAGAGATCCGTGACTCTGTCCACCATGTCCTGCACGTAGGCTGTGTTGGGGTAGTGCAGCGCGGCCATCTTGGTAGCTCCCACCACTGTCTTCAACAGGTCACATAGCACGTTGCTGGAGTTCATCACCCGGTTGGCCACTTCGGGCGTGGCTGCTTGCCTGGACAAGGTGTCACCGATGAACACCAGTTTGTGGGCGCTGAGGATGACGAACTTGCTGTGCGCCACGAAGATGCGCGGCGGCTGGCCAGCGCCCACGCAGCCGAAGAAAGCGTCCACTGCGTTGAGCAATGTGACAAAGTGCTGCTGGCACTGCTCCGCATAGAAGCCCAGCAGCTGACGGTCCCGCCCACACAGCTGGGCCCCGCCTCCTGCCAGGGAAGGGGAGGGAGAGGAGGAGGAGTCTGAGGGGGAGGAGGAGGGGCCTGTCGGGTGCTGGTGGGAGATCCACTGTGTGATGTCATTCTCCACTGGTTTGATCACCTCTTGCTCCAACTGTTTGAACTGGTTAATCTGTGACATGAAAGAGTAAAGTGATCAATATTTTTGTTTCCATTTCTCAATTGTCTTAAAATATACACAACTAGATAAACTGTGTGGTATTATGGAGACGGACATCTCTAATGTACACAATAAACATGATGAAAATACATCCTACATATCAGTTTCATCATGTTAGTACAAGCCACATGGAATTCTCATTCTTCTTCCATAGAGAGCATAACATAATTGCTGCATGATTACAGGAGTGAAAAGGTTAATCTGTTCTATGAGAGTATGTTTGACTGCTCTGTCAGAGTGGGCCAGATGAGTCCTCTTGGCTCTGCTCTACTCTAGGAGGTAGGCACTGTCTCTGAACCCATGAAGGAAAGGTCATCCACTGTGAGCGTTTGAATAATATTGTATGTTCAATAAATTATGTGAACAGTATGAAAAGTCTGTTTGAGAGTGGATACATTTCTCTGCCCGCATCTAGCAGTTTTATAGAAAACCAATGTGGCGGAGCAACCATTTTTTTGTTTTTCAAATTGAGGAGTGGGCCTTTAATACTGTAAATCTAGTGCATAGAAACAATACTAATACATAAATAGGCATGACTAAGTATGGTGGCCCAGACTGGCCAAAAGAGGAAAGAAGCCTTTACCTGTTCCTGTCCCAGCTGTACCTTGCTCTGCTTAATGATGTTCTCTTTCTCCAGGAGCTCCTTCTGCTGCCGCTCAAAGTCCTCTTTGCCCTGAGGAGAAACAAGAGTGTGACTGAGGAGAAGATCAACCAAAGCAGCAGATTCACACAGCTGAGGGTACATGTGTAATTCCCAATGCATAACCTGTGATACTATTCCTGCAACTCAGATTAGGATTGAAAACATAGTCCCTCATACAGTCCTACATGTTGATGCTCAGTAAAACATTTGTATGTTAGTTATTCCTTTCTAATCTATCTGTTGTCTTCCTGGATGAACAGATGGGACTACCCAACAGGCAGATACAGCCTGGCTTTACCCACTCTTAGAAAAAAGGGTTCCAAAAGGGTTCTTCAGCGGTCCCCAAAGGAGAAGCCTTTTTGGTTCCAGGTAGAAACATTTTTGTTTCCAGGTATAACTCTTTTGGGTTCCATGTAGAACCCTCTGTGGAAAGATGTGAATCATTCTGCAGAAAGGATCCTACATGGAACCCAAAAGGGTTCTACCTGGAACCAAAAAGGGTTCTTTAAAGGGTTCTCCTATGGGGGACAGCTGAAGAACCCTTTTAGGTTGTAGATAGCAACTTTTTTTCCTAAGAGTGTACTGATAATGCAGCTAGCATGCTCAACACCACCTGATCAGCGTATCCCTCAAAGGTTAAATATTGTGTCAACATACCTAAGACACGGTATAGGAATCTAGTGATTCACATCTAAACTCTCACGCATAGATCAGGGATTATATGGTGATGTGAGGGGCTAACATTTGACCTAGCTACCGTTTGTCTTACCATCTAAATTGAATGCTCGACTGTAAGTCGCTCTGGATAAGTGTCTGCTTAATGACCAACGTTTTATGTACAGTAAATGTAATCTATGTGGTAGGTCAGGCTAGAGTCAGAGTCAAACATACCTGCAGATGTACGTAGTCATAGTCCTCCATCCAGCTCTTCACACATTTCTCACTATTGTTCATGTTGCCTTTGTCTTGGTTGGAGGGCACAGGAAAGGGCTTGGTCTGGCCTATGTAGTTGTCGCTGTCCGAGGACGGGGAGGTGAGAGGATGGATGACGGCTTCCTCTGGCGTGCCCCCCCTGGGGTAGGAGGACCCATCCACGGTTGGCGCCCGCCTGAAGAGCAGCTCGGCGTATCCCCCCACGGAGGAGGCCAGCTGTTTGGCATCGTCGGGCACCGTCCTGGACACCATAACGAAGCGGTCCAGGTTGTCACTCTTGATCTGGTGCTTGGTGCTGCTGGAGGTGGCCAGGGCGTTGAGGGCCCAGCCGCAGTTCTCCAGGCTCTGGTAGGTCTGCAGGATGATCTGCTGGGAGTCCTCCAGCCTTCCCAGCTGCCTCCTCAGCTTACTGTGCAGGCTGGGGTCCGACAGGGCTGTGGCGTTGGCCACAGCACCCCTGCCAAATACCACAATGTCCGCCAGGGCCGCCCGCACCCTGTCCAGCACGGTGCGCACCTCGTTGGTGTGGCGCTCCATGAAGGGGTAAGTCCTCCAGTGGGAGGAGGAGGTCAGGGTCTGCAGGGCCCCCACAGAGGCCTCCACGGCCTGCTGCAGGCGGTACAGCCTCTGGACTGCCTGGTCCACATCTAGGGCCAGCCGGCCCTCAGCGCTGGAGACCGTGGAGGTGGAGGAGGTGGACATGGAGCTGCGTGTGGAGCCCGTGCTGGAGAAGGACAGGCGGTTCACCCCGTCTGTCATGTCCCCCAGAGCAGGTGGGATGTCATATACGCCCTGGCCTTTCCCCCTGTCCCTGTCCCTGTCCTGGGGGGTGGAGCGGTGCTGGGAGGGGGGCTGCTGCATCCCCCTGGGGATATCATACAGATCGCCACGAGGCCCCGCCCCTGAGAGCTGGTGGGCGGGGGGCGGCACGTCGTAGATGCCTTCGTTGTCGCTGGCGACAGGGCATTGGAGGTGGTGGGGTCCGATTGGCTCGGAGCTGGGGGGAAAGTCATAATTGGACTGGGGGGACGGGGAGGGTTTGGTGAGGGTGGGTGGGGGTACGTCGTAGATGCCCTCCTGTTGTTTTTGTTGTTTGAGAGGCTGGGGGAAATCATAGTTCCCCTCCTGGAGGGCTGGGGTGTTCCGGCAGGGAGGCACAGAGTACACCTGTATGGAAAAGACAAGCGTTTGGTTGAGTGCCTCATAGACTACAGTATTTAAAAATGTATTTAACCTTTATTTAACTAGGCAAGTCAGTTAAGAACAAATTCTTAATTACAATGACAGCGCATCAACCAGCATGCAACGTAGCTACAGAAATACAGCTTACCATATCAATAACAAACAAGCTTTGCACCACATTATTTCAATTCGATATTGAGGAACTGACAGAACTGACTGTTTCGGTTGATACTATATTTGCAAACCTCAATGCTCAGCCTCCTATTCCTTCCCCATAACTCAGTATCAGCCTGAATACGGCAAAATGCATAAGCAATAAACATCTAGCATTGTCCTGACAGTGTGGAATATGGATTGTGACGTAAATGGCACGTAGCGTGAAAGCGGAGCTGGATAAATAAAAAGTGATTTCAGTCAGCCTTGAAATCTGCTCCTCACTGCGAGACAGCCCGAACCCAACCGTAATTAGGAGCGACGCAAATAACGGGTTCCCACATATTTCACGTTATTACAAACAAACTGATGGCCCTAAGCCTTGGCTGGGCCTAGAACACTGTATCCAGGGTGTAATGTAAGATGGCCCGGACTACATCCCAAATGGAACCCTATTCCCTACAAAGTGCACTACTTTTGACCAGAAGCCCTATAGGGCCTGGATAAAGTAGTGCACTATATAGGGAAAAAGGTGCCATTTGGGAAACATCCCCAGAGATGTAATAATTTAGTCCTCGACTTCCCTGCTGGAGTGTTAACAGACAGAGAGAACGCTACTCAGCGAGTTTTGCTCGAACACTATTGGCAGGCAACGCTTTCATTTAGGGAACCGCGAAAATGTCATAAATATGATAATTTGACATATTATTCATTTATTACCAGGCAATTAAGAGGGATACTAGGGCATATATCAATAAATATATAGTAACATTTTCCGGACCTAAATGGCTACCGCTTCCTTTTGACTTTATTCGAATGTAGAATGACCAGGTTATAAACCTTCTATATGTGGTCTCAGTGTGGGTAGTGTTTCTCTGTGTAGTTTGAGTGGTCTCATACATACCCTTTGCGTAGAGGGAGGGATATCGTAAACCCCTTGTGTCCGGGGGTCCATCTGAGTGGATTGGGGAACATCATAGACTCCTCCTTGGGAGGGAGAATTGCAATGTTGTCCAGGATAAGGCAAACCCATCATTTTCCCAGGAGGAATGTCATACACCTGGAAAACAGAGTGACATTCCCAAATCAGGATACCATAGATTACATTGAATGGCAGAAATAGCAAAGTAAAACACTGAGGCTGTGTCTAAAATGGCTCCCTGTTCCTTATATAGTGCACTATTTTTGGCCAGGGCCCTGGGGTGCCATGTCAGACAAAGCCTCAGTGTTTTATACAAAGTAGCTAACTGCATAGAGAATAGGGTGCCATTTTAGATTTTCCCTGATGGATTGACATAAGAATTTCTATGTTATGTGTAGAGGTAGAGACACTTACCCCCTGTGGTCTCATGGGAGGAACGTCATAGAGGTCCTGTTGGGTGTGCTGACCAGGGCTGTAGGCGTACGACTGTCCCACTTGTGTTGGGATCACCACCTGTCCACACCAGGACACACACAAGAAACAACACTATAAGGACCTCTGTCTTGACAACTGGTTCATGACAGTTCCACAACAGTGAGTCTTACAAATTACACACAGTGCACACAGTACCCACAATTCACCTCATACGTCCAATGACTTGTTACTGCAGGCCCTGAGTCATTCTGACTAAACCTATGTATCTCTCTCTCGTGGCTCCAATAGTTGGTTTGTATTCATTAGTGCACAATGGAACGGCAAGTGAAAACCAGCGTTTCTTATTGGAAATGTTCAGGTAGTCCCTCCCTGGACTCCCTTTAAGTATTCTTCTGTTTGGTGCCTAGTGAATACGACCCTGTTCTCTCTGGGTACATCCCAAATGGAAACCTATTCCCAATAGGAAGCTATTTGGGATGTAGCCACGGAACCGTGAAGTAGGGGCCTGAGCTGTCATGAGGTGTGGTGCTGCGAGAGAACAGACGTCCCAGAAACATGGGTGTCACGTTGGCTCCTCAGGAGAAGGGAGATGAGAAAGAAAGGAACAGACCGCTTTTTCCTCCCTTTCCATCACTTTTTCACTCGTGTCACATTCCTCCACCTCTCTCTTTCCCGTAAGTGTTAATCACCCTCCCAATCTCTCTTTCTCCCTCCCATACCTCTGTCAGTTCTCTACTCTTACCCTGTATATCCCAGCCTTCCGAGCTCCAGACTTCCTAGCTGCGTCAGACAGACAGAAGAATGTACGGAATGCTCTTCCCCCTTCCCTGTATCCCGCTACCCCCTCCTCTCTCTCCCTGTCCCTTCCTCCCCCTCCATAGACACACCACCATCACCACACTGGAACATGCAGGGTTCACTGACAGGGCTGGAAAATGGGAACCATACGTATGGCTTCCTGTTCTAAAGACAGAAAGACTCCAGGGAGGTAGCGAGAGGCTGCTTCCCAAATAGAACCCTATTTCATAGGGCTCTGGTCAAAAGTAGTGCACTATATATTGGGAAAAGGGTGCCATTTGGAATGCACAGTGGCTACACTGAGATCTCTATGGTCTCTTCTTTAGTCCCTGTGTAGCCTCCGCTTTTTGAGAAGTTATGAGCTGAATGATGGCATCCATAACCCCAGCATTAGACCCCATCCATCCACCAGACTAAGATGAATGTCTCAGTGGAGAGAGAGAGAAAGAGAGAGAGACAGAGAGAGATACAGAGACCGAAAGAAAGAGAGAGGTATAGAGAGATACAGAGAGAGATATATCTCATCCTCAAATATACAAGGTTTGAGGTCATCTGCCATTGGCCTAAAGAGCAAGGACCCAGACTTCATCAAAGAAACATGGTTATAAAGGAGACAGATCCAATGGTTGCCCTCTAGGTTACAAAGATATGGTAGTCCCATCCACAAAACTACCAGGTGTGAAACAGAGAAGAGACTCTGAGGGTATGCTAATTTGGTATAAAGCAGACTTAACCCACTCTATTAAATTAGTCAAAACAGGAACATTTTACATCTGGCTAGAAATTAATAAGGAAATGATCTCAACAGAGAAACATTTCCTCATGTGTGCTACCTATATCACCCCAATAGAATCCCCATACTTTAACGATGACAGCTTCTCCATCCTAGAGGGGGAGATCAACAATTTCCAGGCCCAGGGACATCTACTAGTCTGTGGAGACCTACATGCCAGAACTGGACAAGAACCTGACACCCTCAGCACACAGGGGGACAAACACCTACCTGGAGGTGACAGCCTTCCCTCCCCATATGCCCCCTTAGACACAACTACGACAACATAACCAACAAAAACGGATCACAACTCCTGCAGCTCTGTCAGAGGCTGGGTATGTACATAGTCAATGGTAGGCTTCGAGGGGACTCCTACGCTAGGTACACCTATAGCTCATCTCTTGGCAATAGTACTGTAGACTAATTTATCGCTGACCCCAACCCAGAGTCTCTCAGAGCGTTCACAGTCAGTCCGTTGACACTCCTATCAGATCACAGCAAAATCACACTCTACTTGAACAGAGCTATGCTTAACCATGAGGCATCAAAGCCAAAGGAAATGAATAATATTAAGAAATGCTATAAATGGAAGGAAAGTAGTGTGGAAATCTACCAAAACAACAATTAGTCAACAGCAAATTCAAGCCTTCTAGACAATTTCCTGGACAAAATGTTTCACTGTAAAACTTGGCAGTAGAAAATCTGAACAGTATATTAGACATCTCAGCTTCCCTATCAAATCAAAACATTTCAAGCAGACAATCTAAGAAAATGAACAACAATTACAAGCGGTTTGATGAAGAATGAAAAAACTTAAAGAAATTGAGAAACCGATCCAACCAAAAACATAGAGACCCAGAAAACCTGAGCCTACAGCTTCACAGCACGTCAGAAATCAGCTCAATGTAATTGAAGAATCCATAGAATGTAACCACTTCTGGGAAAATTGGAAGACAAACAACAACACGAAGAGTTATCTATCCAATATGGAGATGTATGGATAAACCACTTCTCCAATCTTTTTGGCTCTATGACAAAGAACAAACGGCCAAAAGATATACATGATCAAATACAAATCTTACAATCAACTATTAAGGACTACCAGAACCCACTGGATTCTCCAATTACGTTGAATGGACTACAGGACAAAATACAAACCCTCCAAACCAAAAAGCCCTGTGGTGTTGATGGTATCCTCAATGAAATGATAAAATATACAGACCACAAATTCCAAATGGCTATACTTAAACTCTTTAACATCATCCTCAGCTCTGGCATATTCCCCAATATTTGAAACCAAGGACTGATCACCCCAATCCACAAAAGTGGAGACAAAATCGACCCCAATAAGTACTGTGGGATATGCGTCAACAGCAACCTTGGGAAAATCCTCTGCATTATCATTAACAGCAGACTCGTACATTTCCTCAGCGAAAACAATGTACTGAGCAAATGTCAAATTGGATTTTTACCAAATTACCGTACAACAGACCATGTATTCACCATGCACACCCTAATTGACAAACAAACAATAACAAAGGCAAAGCCTTCTCATGCTTTGTTGATTTAAAAAAAGCTTTAGAATCAATTTGGCATGAAGGCCAGCTAAACAAATTGATGGAAAGTGGTTTTGGGGGAAAAACATACAACATTATAAAATCCATGTACACAAACAACAAGTGTGTGGATAAAATTGGCATGAAACACACACATTTCTTTTCACAGGGCCGGGTGGTGAGACAGGGATAAGCAGCTTGAGCCCCACCCTCTTCAACATATATATCAACGAATTGGCGAGAGCACTAGAACAGTCTGCAGCACCCGGTCTCACCCTACTAGAATCTGACGTGAAATATCTACTGTTTGCTGATGATCTGGTGCTTCTGTCCCCAACCAAGGAGGGCCTACAGCAGCACCTAGATCTTCTGCACAGATTCTGTCAGACCCGGGCCCTGACAGTAAATCTCAGTAAGACAAAAACAATGGTGTTCCAAAAAAGATTCAGTTGCCAGGACCACGAATACAAATTCCATCTAGACACTGTTGCCCTAGAGCACACAAAAAACGATACATACCTCGGCCTAAACATCAGCACCACAGGTAACTTCCACAAAGCTTTGAACGATCTGAGAGACAAGGCAAGAAGGGACTTCTATGTCATCAAAAGGAACATAAAATTCAACATACCAATTAGGATCTGGCTAAAAATACTTGAATCAGTTATAGAACCCATTGCCCTTTATGGTTGTGAGGTCTGGGGTCTGCTCACTAACCAAGAATTCACAAAATGGGACAAACACCAAATTGAGACTCTGCAAAAATAAAAATATCCTCCGTTTATAACGTAAATAATGCTTGCAGAGCAGAATTAGGCCGATACACGCTAATTATCAATATCCAGAAAAGAGCCATTAAATTCTACAACCACCTAAAAGGAAGTGATTCCCAAACCTTCCATAACAAAGCCATTACCTACAGAGAAATTAACCTGGAGAAGAGCCCCCTAAGCAAGCTGGTCCTGGGGCTCTGTTCACAAACACAAACAGACCCCACAGAACCCCAGGACAGCAACACAATTAGACCCAACCAAATCATGAGAAAACAAAAAATAATTACTTGACACATTGGAAAGAATTGACAAAAAAACAGCAAACTAGAATGCTATTTGGCCATGAACAGAGAATACCTGACCACTGTGACTGACCCAAAATTAAGGAAATATTGACTATGTTCCGACAGTGAGCATAGCCTTGCTATTGAGAAAGGCCGCACTGGCAGAACTGGCAGTCAAGGGAAGACAGGCTATGTGCACACTGCCCACAAAATGAGGTGGAAACTGAGCTGCACTTCCTAACATCCTGCCAAATGTATGACCATATCAAATTAGACAGACCCATAAAGAATTTGAAAACAAATCTATTTTTGATAAACTCCCATATGTATTGGATGAAATACCACAGTGTGCAATCACACTAACAAGATGTGTGACCTGTTGCCACAAAAAAAGGGCAACCAGTGAAGAACAAACACCATTGTAAATGCAACCCATATTTATGTTTGTTTATTTTTGTTACATCTGCCCCTGCCACACCCTCTACTTCTCATCCTGTGTCTCCCTAACTTGCTGCCATTCCCCCAGTGTTATCTCCCTCTCTCTCTCTGTGTGGGTGCATGTGATTGTGTGAGTGGAGACAGGTGTGCTGGAGGCAGAGCAGATCCCCACCAGCTGCAACCTGTTTCATAATCAAGACCTCTACAAATAATCAGCCCTGCCACTTCCACGCTGCCAGATTGTAATCTCTGATCATTCCGTCCGCTCTGCCTCTGGTCCCTGTCCCTCGTCTCGTCAGTCCTGCTTCCCTGCCTCCCTGCACTGGACCCCCGCTCTATGGCTTCCTTGGATTCCGCTCTGGACCTGCTTACCCTGCCCTCGCTCCACTTGCCTCAGCCTCAGTCCTTGTTTCCCTGCTACCTGCCCGAGGCTCCCCTGGCCACCCCATCTTCCCCCCGCTGTTCAATAAATACCTTAGTTACCTTATCCCTGTCGCCTCGTCTGAGTCTGCACATGGGTTCACTTGCTCCGCCCCGCTTATCAATTTTTATTTTTGTACTTTAACTACTTGCACATCGTTTTAACACTGTATATAGACATAATGACATTTGAAATGTCTCTAGTCTTTTGGAACCTGTGAGTGTCATATTTACTGTTTTTTACTTTTTATTATTTATTTCACTTTTGTTTATCCATTTCACTTGCTTTGGCAATGTAAATATATGTTTCCCATAGAAGGAGGGAGGGAGAGAGTGAGGGAGGGAGAGATCTGTAAATACCCTCCCAGTGTGATTTAAGGTGCTCATTCTTGGCATTCCTATCCATACATACAGTTGAAGTCAGAAGTTTACATACACCTTAACCAAATAGATTTAAACTCAGTTTTTCACAATTCTTGACATTTAATCCTGGTAAAAATTCCCGTTCTTAGGTCAGTTAGAATGACCACTTAATTTTAAGAATATGAAATGTCAGAATAATAGTAGAAAGAATTATTTATTTCAGTTTTTATTTCTTTCATCACATTCCCAGTGGGTCAGAAGTTTACATACACTCAATTAGTATTTGGTAGCATTGCCTTTAAATTGTTTAACTTGGGTCAAATGTTTCAGGTAGCCTTCCACAAGCTTCCCACAATAAGTTGGGTGAATTTTGGCCCATTCCTCCTGACAGAGCTGGTGTAACTGAGTCAGGTTTGTAGGCCTCCTTGCTCGCACGCACTTTTTTCAGTTCTGCCCACAACATTTTCTATAGGATTGAGGTCAGGGCTTTGTGATGGCCACTCCAATACCTTGACTTTGTTGTCCTTAAGCCATTTTGCCACAACTTTGGAAGTATGCTTGGGGTCAATTTCCATTTGGATGACCCATTTGCGACCAAGCTTTAACTTCCTGACTGATGTCTTGAGATGTTGCTTTAATATAGCCACATAATTTTCCTACCTCATGATGCCATCTATTTTGTGAAGTGCACCAGTCCCTCTTGCAGTAAAACACCCCCACAACATGATGCTGCCACTCCCATGCTTCACGGATGGGATGGTGTTCTTCGGCTTGCAAGCCTCCCCCATTTTTCTCCAAACATAACGATGGTCATTATGGCCAAACAGTTCTATTTTTGTTTCATCAGACCAGAGGACATTTCTCCAAAAAGTATGATCTTTGTCCCCATGTGCAGTTGTAAACCGTAGTCTGTTTTTTTATGGCGGTTTTGGAGCAGTGGCTTCTTCCTTGCTGAGCAGCCTTTCAGGTTATGTCAATATAGGACTCGTTTTACTGTGGATATAGATACTTTTGTACCGGTTTCCTCCAGCATATTCACAAGGTTCTTTGCTGTTGTTCTGGGATTGATTTGCACTTTTCGCACCAAAGTACGTTCATCTCTAGGAGACAGAACGCGTCTCCTTCCTGAGCGGTATGACGGCTGCGTGGTCCCATGGTGTTTATACTTGCGTACTATTGTTTATAAAGACGAATGTGGTACCTACAGGTGGTTGTAAATTGCTCCCAAGGATGAACCAGACTTGTGGAGGTCTTGTCACGTCCTGATCAGTATAAGGGGTTATTTGTCATTGTAGTTTGGTCAGGGCGTGGCAGGGGTGTGCTTGTTTTGTGTTGTCGGGGTTTTGTTCTATGTTTTGTATTTCTATGGTTTTTCTATGTTGTATATTTCTTTGTGTTGGCCTGGTATGACTCTCAATCAGGAACAGCTGTACATCGTTGTTGCTGATTGGGAGTCATACTTAGGTAGCCCTTTTTCACCTGTTGTTTGTGGGAAGTTGTTTTTGCATAGCTGTGTGTGTGTAGCCTGCAATACTGTGCGTTCATTTTCTTGTTTTGTTTAGTGTTCAATAAAAGTTAAGATGAGCACTCAACCCGCTGCGCCTTGGTCTACTCCGTACGACAGCCGTTACAGGTCTACAATGTTTTTTCTGAGGTCTTGGCTGATTTGTTTTGATTTTCCAATGATGTCAAGCAAAGAGGCACTGAGTTTGAAGGTAGGCCTTGAAATAGATCCACAGGTCCACCTCCAATTGACTCAAATTACGTCAATTAGCCTATCAGAAGTTTCTAAAGCCATGACATCATTATCTGGAATGTTCCAAGCTGTTTAAAGGCGCAGTCAACTTAGTGTATGTAATCCTGTGACCCACTGGAATTGTGATACAGTGAATTATAAGTGAAATAATCTGTCTGTAAACAATTGTTGGAAAAAGTACTTGTGTCATGCACAAAGTAGATGTCCTAACCGAATTGCCAAAACTATAGTTTGTTAACCAGACATTTGTGGAGTGTTTGAAAAACAAGTTTTAATGACTCCAACCTAAGTGTATGTAAACTTCCGACTTCAACTGTACATCACCCTGTAGGACCTACAGACTCAACTTTTACTCACTACAGGTTAGTGTGAGTCAACCAAGCTATGACAGACTGAAAAAAGCCATGATCCTATTATTAAGACTAGGCATGGGAACCAATAGCCATGCTACATTATATTCTTCTCACTCACACACGTGTATCTTTGGTTGGGTACAAGCTCCCAGGGCATGTGTAACCAGACACACCAGCATAGCTTCCCTTCACACAACGACAAAGGAAAGTCCTGGACTAAAAGGTCCTTGTTGCTTTCTCTGTAGTTCCTATACTCACTGTGGCGTGGCTTTGTGTGGGAAAGTTGCAGTGAATGTGCATTGCACAAAAGGAGATCTCTGTTTTTGAGTTACTCTCTCTCACACACAGTCCAGAGATGGCTAACATGGTACCTATGAAAGCCAGAAAACCACAGTGACCAATCTGGCTACTCAACAGGTACATGTCAGGCTATGTCCCGAATGGCACCCTATCCATTTTGTAGTGCACTACTTTTGACCAGAGCCTTTTGGACCCTGGTCAAAACAAGTAGTGCACTATAAAGGGAATAGGTTGCCATTCCTTGACGCAGACAGCCACTCTCTACTCCACTCTTCCCATAACGGGGTCTTGTCATTTACTGCCAGACAAACACTGCTAATTTATTTCCCATCTTCACCCACTGTTTACCCAGCAGGCCTTGCCGCTGCGGCGGGCTCTGCCGGGGTACTTGGCACTCCTAATGGTGGTTGGGTAAATATTGACCTGACTGGTTCCTTTATGGGAATGGGCAGGCGGACGGTGGCATCAGAAAATAGAGTCTTGGTGGGTGAGTGCTGATGACATCATATATGCCAGGGGCCTGTGTACATACTTGTTCCCACTCAGGTGACGGGATCTGTCCCAAATGGCACCCTATTCCCTATATACAGTAGTACACTACTTTTGACCCGAGCCCATAGGGAATTGGGTTCCGTTTGGGATGCAGACAGGCTCTTTGGGTGGATTCTATCATGGACTAGTCACACAGGACTGTGGGTGTCTACAGAAGGATCAGGTTCAAAATGGTGTCCCCAAGGTGCTGCATGCATTGTTGAGATAGTACTGGGTTGTTCTGAGTGACTCATTGTCCTTTCAGCCCACACCACATTTACTTTAATGTGCTGACAGATTCTAGTTGGGACAGGTTGGGTTTTTTCCCGCATATGATTTCAGTGGTAGTCATCGTGTCATGTTGCCAACAATGACTTCATGGGTTTGATAAATACATACATAGCCTAGCATTATAAGTAGATTTAAAATGTCATTGTCAACTGTTCACTACGACTTTGACCTTTTATAAGTTAACCCTGCATTGTGATGACAGTGCTGCTTCAGCTCTGAAAGAAAGCTAGTTTGAGTGTGAATGTTTGTATAGGTTTGTGTGTGTGAACACTGGAAGGTGTGAGCGTAGGTGCAGAAAGGTGCACTAGGTTGTCATTTCACACCTTCTCATTGCTCATTCACACGCTGATGACTTGATGACACATGTCAACGGTGGCCAGATCACCCTAATGGTGACAATCATATTGCCAGGCAGCCATTGACCCCTGTTAGAACAGGATGGGGTGATTCCATCCATCCATTCCCCCCTATATCGCCATCCTTGTCCTGACATCACCACTGTGCCCTTACCCACTCCTCAGTGTGTGTGTGTGTGTGTGTGTGTGTGTGTGTGTGTGTGTGTGTGGCTGCTGACACAGTAAAGCCACCATTCTCTCATATAACTTCCCCGCCCCATCCCTCCTTCATCCCCCTTCATCCCTCCCTTCACCCCCCCATCTTCTCATTAGCAGTTGTCAACACAATGGTGTTGTTTCAGCTTTCAGTCACTGAGGGTGGGCAGAAGCCACACAGGGAGCCATGTCAGTACCAGGGAAATTCAATCCGTTGCCCCCCAATACACATTATTAATGATATTACTAGTAGCGTGTAGGAGAGTGGCATTAGTGATGTTATTCTTTGTAAGTGTCACTCGAAAGTGAAGGGGTGTGGCAGAGTTCCTATAATAGCCTTTCAAGAGGGCACCTTGGTTTACAGAGGGCACCTGCCGTGCTGAATCATGGGCTACGTCCCAAATGACACCCTATTCCCTACATAGTGCCCTGGCCGAAAGTAGTGCACTACATAGGGAATAGGGAACCATTTGGGATGCCACCCTTGTCCTCTTGATTTCAAGGGGGCACCTGCGGTTGCTGACTCACAGTCGTATAGCTTTACAGTGTTATTCTAGGTTATTTCTCATCAATGTTCACTTCAGCTGAACACTAATGTTCCCTTCCACAGCTCAGAGCGATGGTGGCCTATATAACATGGCAAACTAATTAATGCAGGTAATTAAGTGGCCAATCCCACGAGGCCTCAATCAGACATCTCCATGATGACGATGTGACCATGTGGTCAAAGCCAAGTAAAGATTGGGCATTACCAGGGGCGTTAAAAGAGCCCTCACACACACACTTATGCACACACGCTCACCGATTCCATCGCTAATAAGGATAATCTTTTATTCCCTCTGATCAAAAACTTTGTTAATCTCAAAATGGGCAGAGATTATACTAATAGGGGTAGTTTTAATGATGGAACGGACTTTTTCTGTTTACTTTCCAGGAATTTATTAATTATTAAGATGTCCTTTTTGATTTGTGAGAAAGTGAAAAAGCGGGGAGAATGGAGACGTAGAATGTGACCTACTAGCTGTCCCTGTCAGCATAGATTTTAAACCGGGGAAAATGGAAGTTACCTTTCAGACAAGCATTTCCTGTCCTCCCTTTCTCCCTCCACTTTCTTACTCCTTGGCACTGCAGAAAGAGCTTTTTTTCTTCTATCTTTACTTTTCTGTAAGGATCTCTCTCTCTCTGTTGGTGTGCGGAGGATGGACACCAATTCCCTTTGATAAAATGGGATTTATGACCTTGCCCTGGGTCAAATCACACAGGCCAGTGATTCGTCACCGCGGCGACAATAGAGAGCAGACACGTGTCTAAAGGAGTGGAGCGCCACAGGAAGGAATAATTCATTTTCCACACATGATTAGAGGGAGAAAATACTTCTGCGTCCCAAATGGCACCCTATTCCATATAGAGTGCACTACTTTTGATCAGGGCCAATAGGACTGCTCAAAAGTAGTCAAGCAATGTCTTGTACACCTCACAAACAAGCCATTTATTGGAGCTTAACCTGGTTACCTCCACTCTTAACGGCCAACTCAGTTACCCAAGCAGTTCACTTCCTCAATCCTCTGTGACTTGTGGGAGTTTATTAACTCAGTCGCACTGTGTTTCTTACTGTCGATCACAGTCCACATCAGCGAATGATAGGATCTCTACATGGGTATAAGACAGAGACAGGAAGTGGCCATAGAAGGAGCGAGCCTTGTCTTGCTGAGGCAGGATGTGAGGAAGAGGACTGGTAGGAGTAGATAAGAGGCTCGGCGGGGCCTTTGAACACAGAGAGAGAAACAGACGCACCTTTGAGAATCAGAAGAACCAGGGCCAGTGACTGATGATAAAACTGCCATCTAACACCAGTGTGACAAAGGGTGGTGCAAGGCAGCTCCTGGCCCCTGTGAGGGGCTCTTTGTGTGGCAGAGAGCCCCAAGGATGGCTCCCAGCTTCGGCCAGCTCTGGGCCAACACTGGGGCCTTGAATGGGGCAGCTGTGGTTGGGGCGCTTTAGCTCACCCTCTCTGAAGGGTTACACAAGGACAGGCAGCCAGGGCCGCAGCATCAAACTGAGTAGCCTGAGAGAGCTAGCTAGAGCCAGTGCCAAACCTCAGTGTGCATTTATATACCAAAGCCCTACGTCACATGAATATAAAATAACCAGTTGCCAATCTGGAATTTCACAGCGGGGTTGGCATGCTAGACACACACACGCACATGCACACATACACACACACACACACACACACACACACACACACACACACACACACATACAATTAGTTTCGTTCATCCGGATCCCTATGAACTTCTGCACATGCAGCAGCTACTCTTCCTGGGGTCCACATAAAATGTACAAATGCATGTCAAAGTACAGAATAGTTATAGACAAGAAAAACAGATATTACATTTAATTCAAAATAATACAAAAAGTTAGATATAGGAATGACAGAGACAACAAAAATACTATTTACACACTTTATATATACATATTCTTATATACAGTACAGTTAAATAGATCTTTAGAGAGAGGAGAGGCGCTGTGATACAACATGTTTATTATCTGTTTTTTAAAGCTAAACTTAGTAACAAAGCTGTGTCCTTACACAGCTGTGACATGTCGACACATGGTGGCTTTGGTGGGATATGAGAGGGGATTCTCAGTATAGGAGGCTGTCTGCCTCAATGCCCATAATCATTTGACTCCTTGGAAGGAGGAAGTGTGTGTGTGTGTGTGTGTGTGTGTGTGTGTGTGTGTGTGTGTGTTTGGCAACCAGGAAATCCCCCTAACCTCCTTTTAACCAGCTTAATTAGCCAGAACACCACACCTGAACAGCCCGTAATGCAGTAACCACTCAGCCAGTCAACAACAGAGCTGGCCTGCCTCGTTCTTCATCAACCTAGACCAGGGTAATGTCCCAAATGGCACCCTATTCCCTATGAGCTAGTCAAAGTAGTGCACTATATAGGGGATATAGTGACATTTGGGCCCAGCACAGCTCTGTGTTGGCAAATCAGTGAGTCACTCAGAACTCAGTGGAAAACAACACAGCCCTGTCTGTCTGGACTCCACAGAGCACACAGAGGCATCCATTGCGGCTTTCTTTAATGGCCAGTATTCAGGAACACAGCTGAAATCTGCAGTGTCACCACTTTGCTAAACATAGATTGAACTTTTCGACGTTGACACAGTCTCAATTTAATCTCAAACAAGTTGATTATACATTGTAGCGTGTAGACACGATAGACACGAGGTACATTCATATAGACCTATTTAATTGACCTTTTCACCAAAGCCTTAATTCCGTTCCCTTAGTAAACTCCTTATCAGTGAGAGGGGAGTGATAGCGATGGTAGGACTGAGTGTGATTATGGTTGTGCCTCAAATGGCACCCTACTATACCCTACGTAGTGCACTACTTTTGACCAGAGCTCTATGGGTCCTGGTCAAAAGTAGTGCACTATACAGTGAATAGGGTGCCCTTTCAGATGGAGGCTGCATGTTTGCACAGTACAGGTGGGATTGATTGACAGGCCTTTCTGTTCTGAGCTAGTGTCTGTTCTCTGAGTCTCTTGCTCAGCCCCCTGGTGCCTCCTGATTGGCTGACTGGCTTATCGCAGCGCCATTCCTGGCTCCGAATGTGTATCCCAAACGGCACCATATTCCCTACATAGCGCACTACTTTTGACCATGGGTCCTGGTCAAAAGTAGTGCACTATAAATGGAATAGGGTGCCATTTGGGACGCACGGCTAAGCTCCAGGCGCCTGCTCCCTATTTACCCCACAAACACACACCTTAGTTTGGTAACGTCTCTGTTAACTCATGCCTTCCTGTTGAAAATACCCCCGGATAGAAGAAAAAACACCAGGTAATTTCTCTCCTAAGGGGATGGAATAGAGTGTCTTATCCAGTTTTTAAAGATTTTGAATAAACAAGAAAATATATATATATTTTACATAACTTCCAGTGACGTACCTCCGCCACTCTCTTTCCATTGACTTCCATATGTTGTAATTCTTTTTTAAATGTTTTTAACGCGATGTGAAACTACCTCAGAGAAACAGCCAGATACAGTGCATTCGGAAAGTATTCAGACCCCTTAACTTTTTCTACATTTTGTTACGTTACAGCCTTCTGACTGTAAGGAGCTACAGAGGGTAGTGCGAATGGCCCAGTACATCACTGGGGCCAAGCTTCCTGCCATCCAGGACCTATACAAGAGGCGGTGTCAGAGGAAAGCCCATAAAATTGTCAAAGACTCCAGTCACAAGTTATAGACTGTTTTCTCTGCTACCGCACGGCAAGCGGTACCAGAGCGCCAAGTCTTGGACCTACTCAACAGCTTCTACCCCCAAGCCATAAGACTGCTGAACAATTAATAAAATCACCACCGGACAGTTTACAAGATTATCTGGTCTGATGAAACCAAGATTGAACTCTTTGGCCTGAATGCCAAGCGTCACGTCTGGAGGAAACCTGGCACCATCCCTACGGTGAAGCATGGTGGTGGCAGCATCAAGCTGTGGGGATGTTTTTCAGCGGCAGGGACTGGGACACTAGTCAGGATGGAGGGAAAGATGAACGGAGCAAAGTACAGAGAGATCCTTGATGAAAACCTGCTCCAGAACGCTCAGGACCTCAGACTGGGGCGACGGTTCACCTTCCAACAGGACAATGACGCTAAGCACACAGCCAAGACAACGCAGGAGAGGATTCTGGACAAGTCTCTAAATGTCCTTGAGTGGCCCAGCCAGAGGCCGGTCTAGAACCTGATCAAACATCTCTGGAGAGTCCTGAAAATAGCTGTGCAGCGACGCTCCCAATCCAACCTGACAGAGCTTGAGAGGATCTGCAGAGAAGAATAGGAAAAACTCCCAAATACAGGTGTGCCAAGCTTGTATAGTTATACCCAAGAAGACTCGAGGCTGTAATCGCTGCCAAAGGTGCTTCAACAAAATACTGAGTAAAGTGTCTGAAAGTGTCAGAATACTTATAGAAATGTGATATTTCAGTTATTTATTATTATTTATTTTTTCTAAAATGTCGAAAAACCTGTTTTTGCTTTGTCATTATGGGGTATTGTGTGTAGATTGATGATATTTGTATTTAAATAAAATCTATTTTAGAACAAGGCTGTAACGTAACAAAATGTGGAAAAAGTCAAGGGGTCTGAATACTTTTCCGAACGCATGTATTTATGTGCTTTTATTGATATACTGTAGCGTATAGGTTATTACACGACAGAAATACACAGCTATACTGTACCGCATGGAACATAAATAGACATATAAACAACTGGTGAATCCATTTGCACTGGGCTTGGTTGTTGTCTGTGACCTGAGTATTGTATTTGAGTGCAGAGACCTAAGTACAGGCATCTGGTGCTGCACTGATTGCTTTTCCATGAGTTGTGCCCCGTTCAGTGCCCTTCTGTGGCTTCCCTGGCCCTACACACAGCTCGCCAACACACAAATAAGCCAAATGGGAGTCTTGCTCTCTCTATGCATAAAAACACTGACCTGTTCTGTGGTGAACTAACATCAGGGCACACCCTGTCCACATTTCATTTACATTTGCAGCCCTGCAATCCCTCTGGCCTTGTGACTATGTCTGTGCAATGACTCTCATAAGACAGGTCTGAGGCCAGTGGCGTTGCAGGAGAACAGAACAGCCCATGGTTTAAACTGTAAAGCATCAAGCCCTGTAGTATTTAATGTCTCCTGTGTCTGCTGGTGTTTATGGGGTTTCCAATCCCCTTTTGATAATCCCAGAACCCTGAGGTCAGGGGACCAGCTTTAGCTGAGCAGTAACTCGGTCTCTCTCTCCTTTCACACACACACACACACACACACGCGCACACGCACGCACGCACACTCACACATGCAGACTCACACGCACGCACACACACACATACATGCGCGCACACACATTTGTTTTACTATCCTTGTGGGGACCAAACAATAGATTCTCATTCAAAATCCTATTTTCCCTAAAGCTAAACCTTACCTTATATTAATATTTTAGTTAACCTTTATTTAACTAGGCAAGTCAATTAAGAACAAATTCATATTTTTCAATGACAGCCTACCCCGGCCAAACACTCCCCTAACCCGGACAAAGCTGGGCCAATTGTGCGCCGCCCTGTGGGACTCCCGATCACAGCCGGTTGTGATACAGCCCTGGATCAGGGCCTGTAGTGACACACTGAGCACTGAGATGCAGTGCCTTAGACCGCTGCGCCACTCGGGAGCTTTAACCTGCTCCTGGTACAACACCAGGAGCGCTCACTCACTTACTCACTCACTCACTCACTCACCCACCCACCCTCCCTCCCTCCCTCCCTCAATTCAATTTAAGGGGCTTTATTGGCATGGGAAACATGTGTTTACATTGCCAAAGCAAGTGGAATAAACAATACAAAAATTAACAGTAAACATGACTCACAAAAGTTCCAAAAGAATAAAAACATTTCAAATGTCATATTATGTCTATATGCAGTGTTGTAATGATGCACAAATAGTTAAATTACAAAAGGGAAAATAAATAGACATAAATATAGGTTGTATTTACAATGGAGTTCGTTCTTCACTGGTTGCCCTTATTGAATATATATATATTTTTTTAGGGGGTAGATCATTTCCAATTCCCCCATATATTTTTTGGGTAAATATATATATATCTATATATACACATACATACCCACATATGTATAAATATACATACACATACATACAAATACACTGAGGGTTTGTATTTTGTCCTGTAGTTCATTCAATGTAATTTCAAAATCCAGTGGGTTCTGGTAGTCCTTAATAGATGATTCCAAGATTTGTATTTGATCATGTATATGTTTTGGCCGTTTGTTCTTTGTCATAGAGCCAAAAAGTTTTGAGAAGTGGTTTATCCATACATCTCCATATTGGATAGATAACTCTTCGTGTTGTTGTTTGTCTTCCAATTTTCCCAGAAGTTGTTACATTCAATGGATTCTTCAAATACATTGAGCTGATTTCTGATGTGCTGTTCCTTGTTTTTTTGTAGTGTATTTCTGTATTGTTTTAGTGAGTCACCATAGTGATGGTGTAGGCTCAGGTTTTCTGGGTCTCTGTTCTCTCTCTCTCTCTCTCTCTCTCTCTCTCTCTCGATCTCTCTCTCTGTCTCTCCCCAACCCTCTGTCTCTCCAGGTCTCTTACCTTGCTGGGGGTGCTGTCTGCAGCCAGGGCGCTCCTCTGTGGGGGGACCTGGTAGACATCCTGCCCTGGAGGCACCTGGTAGATGCCCTGCTGACCCGGGCTCTGGGAGGGCGGCACCTGGTACAGCCCCTGGGACGACGACACGCCCACCTTCTGCTGGTAGGCTGAGCCCGTAGGTGACGATTGGGCGGCCGGAGACTGGGTGTCGAACATGGGACCAATCAGCAGCTTGAGGCGGTTGCCGGGGGCGATGCCCTGGCGCCCATGCAGCGAGCAGAGCCACCAGCCCTCAAGGCCGCCCGTGTTTTGCTCAATGATCGTTAGGATGTCTCCCTTCCGGAAAGCCAACTCCTCCGGGGACTCCGGCACGTTGTCGTACAACGCCTTGGCCATCAGGTTCTACAGAGAGAAGAGAGGAAGTCAGTCTACATTTAGCAACATACAGTTTATAGTCTTTTAGCCTGTCACTGCTTAAAGAAAAAGACTGTAGGTTGGACTATATGCTAGTCTACAGTGAGCATTGAGCAACATACAGATGAGTTTATAGCCTAGTTTTAGCCCGTCACTGCTTTTAGCAACACGTCTACGGGCTTGAGCACATAGTGAACATTACTACATGTAAAATGATGGTCTTCTAGTCCAGGGGTTCCCAAACCTTTTCACTCGGGGCCCCCCTTCCAGCATTGGGGAACATCCCACACCCCCCCTGCACACACACATCTATTTTTATTTTTTTATTTAACTAGGCAAGTCAGTTAAGAACAAATTCTTATTTACAATGACTGCCTACTCCAGCCAAATCCAGACGACGCTGGGCCAATTGTGCACCACCCTATGGGACTCCCAATCACGGTCAGATGTGATACAGCCTGGATTCGAACCAGTTACTATAGTGACACCTCTTGCACTGAGATACAGTGCCTTAGACCGCTGCGCCACTCGGGAGCCCATATTTCTACTGTTCATAACACAAACTGTTCACACTCCTCTTGTTAGTATAGAGAATTTTGCAGTTTTAAAGCTTATTTCCTGCAATTGTACACATTTTGTCACTGGGTGCAAAGAAAATGTTGCAGTTTTAACGCACATTTCCTTACAATTCTATACATTTTGCCATGTCTAATGTGTATTCATATGATATTTGAGTGACTAATTACAACAATATCTATGGGCTAAAAAACCTAAGTAAAAAAACATTAGCTGACATGGGCTAGTTGATCTGGACATTTATGTCAAGTTATAAATACAGTAGCTCTCCAAGGTATACAATGACTAACATGACAAGGGGAACTGGTGATGCACTATCCAATTTCCACATAGCACCTTGTGCATTCTACTATTACAACTTTCAAAAGTACGTTTTTTTTTGTGGGGGGGAGGCCCCCCGGCCAACCCCTCGCGCCGCCCTGAGGGAGTGCTCCCCACAGTTTGGGAACCACTGTTCTAGTCCACGGGGTTGTTATGTACAGTAAGTCTTAGAGTGAACTGTCACAACTGTTCAATGTGCAACTTGCAATTACCATGCAAAATTCTATTAGGTCCCATGCCAGATGTCTTTTTGACTGATTTGAACTTGATAGGATTTTCTCAGTCTTTGCTGTGTGTGCTCCAGGGCACGGTTACCCAACCGGTTGGTTGGTGTGCAGTGGTTAAGGATAATGGTTCCCAACCGCAGCACTTGAGATGCGAAACCCCCACTATTGTGTCTATAGGGGACAGGCACTTAGCCCAAATTGCCTTGGTAAACACATCCATCTGAGCAAACGGACATACAGTATAGAGCAAAATAAATACATCATATAGATATCCTCTGTGCTAGTAAATCCACTGTGGTGGTATTACTATCTCAACATACATCCACAAAAATGATTCTCATCATCACATCCCAACCAGAGATAAACTGCCACAGAGGGACTGTCGGGATTGAGGTCACTGTGTAACACACAGTGTGCTTCTGCTTTTCACTCGCTATGACACCAGAGAACCCTTAGCTGGGTTGGGCTGGGCATAAAATCTGACACCAAATCTGATACAGTACAAGACCATTCATTGCAGTAACAAACAGCTCGTTCTACAGAGCAATGAATGGAATACAAAAACATATAGGCAGTTTTTAGGGAACACTTGTATGCTATTCCTGCATATAGCCTCTCATTTAAGAATTCAGGCTAAGTCCACTCTCTCACACACACTCTTTCTTTCTCTCGCCCTCTCAAGCACACGTTATCGGACCATTTGCTCTGTCACTCAGGACGCCTTCCTTTCAGCCTGACCGTTCCCTGAATGTTCCCCGACCGTTCCATGGCCTTTTCCTTTTTCCCACCCACTCTGATTCACAGGGTTCCCATGTGAACCTTTACTAGACCGGTGGAATCGTTATCTCTCACTGGGCATCTGGCTTCACTAACCGTTGTGTCAGTGCTCTGTCAGAGCCACCAATTACCCCCCACCACCCGGCTGCTTGCCTGCACGCCTGAAGCTCCGCAATACTTGACCCCTTAACGTCACGGCATGCTGCTGGCCAATGGGAGAGGATCTGCTGGGATCTGTTCTTGTTCATTGGTAATCTGATGATGAACGTATTACTGTTTTATAAGAGGGAGGAAGATAAATGCTGATTATTTTGAGTATGAACTGCCTTGTTAACCCCTTATACGAACATAGACATCTACATAAATCCAATTTCATCTATGGATGAAGGTTTGGTCCATTGCTGAGACAACAGTTCTATAAGTAAACTCTTGGCTATAGTGGTGTTCACGGTGCATTTTAATATTTACTGGGTGAGGAGGACTGGAGAGGTATCATTTCTTTGAGGTCACTGCCATAACAGACATGATAACGTCATCATCCTTTGCAGACTGTTGATCTTCCACTAATTACACAGATTAATGCGATCATCTGCCAACACAAATGACCAGACAGTTCATTTTAACACAAACAATTACACACACAGTGAGAGAGCTTTGCTCAGCTAAGCTCTGAGAGTGTGAAGATAAGAGCAGTGAGACGCTGATGAAAAACGCTCCACTAATCCCAACACTTCCAAACCACCCACAGTCTGCTAGTGTTCATCTCTGACTGCCAGCATTCATTTTCCTCTACTGTAGGGGTGTCAAACATATGGCCCGTGAGGGGGTCCAATCCGGCCAGCGGGTGGTTTGAATAAATAATAATAATACAAATATTTACTAATGAATATAAAATGACTAAAACCAAATCCAAACTGTGTAGAATGATAATGGACCTACATTCATACAGTTTCTTGACTGTTTCCAGCTCGCTAATAATCACCCAAATGAAAGCTAGACAGTCAGGGAGCATCGGAAATTCCAAAAATGATGGATAGACTTTGTGATGGTGTTTTTGATGGTGAGGAAATACAACACATTTTCAGTGCAGCCCTTCGGTGCAAAATTTGACACCCCTGCCCAAGTGTCAACAGCTCAGCCTCACACACAGTGCAAACACAATCACACCTTTGTTTTTTTTGCAGGTCTGAAGCACCACAAGGACTTACCCAGACATGGCATGCTTTAAACTTATTTTCAATTGTTGTTGGCCTAGTACTTCATCTGAACAAGTGATCCCTTATATGAGTGATTCCATAAACCTCAATTTGTTCAAAACACTTTATCTAGATGCAGTCTCTCCCTGCTGTTTGATATCGATCATCTCTCTCGCTCTCCCATAGATGGACGAGACCGGGTACAGAAAAATACCTTTACAAAATGGGTCAGCAAGGTCTTGATGAAGGTAAGAGGTCTTGATGGTTAGAGGTCTTGGTGAAGGTAAGAGGTCTTGGTGAAGGTAAGAGGTCTTGATGGTTAGAGGTCTTGATGGTTAGAGGTCTTGATGGTTAGAGGTCTTGATGGTTAGAGGTCTTGATGGTTAGAGGTCTTGATGGTTAGAGGTCTTGATGGTTAGAGGTCTTGATGGTTAGAGGTCTTGATGAAGGTAAGAGGTCTTGACGGTTAGAGGTCCTGATGAAGGTAAGAGGTCTTGGTGAAGGTAAGATCAGGACACACAAGACGGCCAGTACATTAATACAGTAGCACAAATCCAACATATACAGTCTGTCATCAGCAGTCATCACTGCTTACTGACAGTGAATAAACTCAAAGGTTAGACTTCTTAGGAGGTCTGACAACTGGGTGAATGAGCGTGTGGAGAAATGCCGTGACAAACACTAGGTCTAACTAACACACATTACCTGGAACACAGAGAACAGGGTGAAACATACACCCACTCACACAAATTCACACTACTACTACTGATGTGTAATTGGAGCAGGTGTGACTGACCAATCAGCGCATGTGTACATATATGCCCGGCATAAACATTGGTTAGTCATAACGAGGTGACTCAGCTGGCTGCTTATCCTCCAGTAAACACGTGTTTGCCATTTGTCAGAGTGCTGGGAGGCCCCGGCTCCTAGGCTCCGACGTAGCCTTAATCTACATGGTGAGAACCAACAGGCTTACTGTAACTTGGTAGTTATCTTTAAACTAGCTGTTAAGTAGCTTGGTGAGAGAGGCATTCGACCGCCTCTCATGACACCAACCATGACCAGGGGCTTTCTAGTCCTTCCCTTACCTAACGTCCCTAATGGCATGGTAACACAGGGTGGCCGAGGTTTACTAGAGTTGGAGAGAGATAATGAATCACCTAGGTTTCTCACCAGGTATCTACAACAAACATTCTTCAGTGTGTTGACTGTGTCCGTCGCATGGCAGGTGGCTTCATCACAAACTGATAACGAGTTACTATCCAGCACCAGTAGTTAGATACGACTTTTAAGATAAGAAGTAAACACACACAGAAACAGTGTGTGTTTAGAGACACGTACGCTAATGACTGAAGTGAAAGGAAACCCTGACACCACCTCGTTGGAGATGTGCCTCACGTTTCTCTGTCCTTGGCTAGCTACATCTGGCTAGTGATATATATACTGTAGCCTTGGCCTCATGCTGTTGTCAGTAGAAAGTGTGGAATAGTGATACGTTGAGCTATCCAGACCCACACCTGGAGGCTGGAACACACACACACACACACACACACACACACACACACACACACACACACACACATCTAGCTGTCTAGCCCCTTTCATTCCCCTTAACTTAGACCTAACACTTTTCCATTCATTCTGGAGTGTTCTATGACTCACACACTTCTATATCAACAGGGGTATTTTTCACTGGTGTGTCTCGCCGAAGCACAAATAACAGTTCTCTCATTTGAGTGTGGGAACACGTATACTGAGTTGCTGACCAACCCGAAAATAAAAAGCCCTTACGTAACGTTACCACTGAACGGGGCCCCAGCTTTCCTCCCAGTCAATAAGTTTACAGGAAGGGCTCACTGGGTGGCTCTGGCTCAGCCTCCAGAGTACACATCAACCTAATGAAGGTGGCTTTGGGTATATGAGCTCACAAATACGACAGTCCAAATTCCCCCTCTGCCGCAGCCAACTTCACCACCACGACCACACCGCAGCGCAGATCTGTGTCCCAGGGCAATGGGAAGGAGGGAGCAGCAGCCCTATGCTGCGTTCATAACCAAGTGGGAAGTTGTAAATACCAGGTGGAGGCATTCACGTGCTTTCGAATTCGTTGAGAAACGCCGGAATGGCTAATGGCCAACATGCTGTCAACCATAAACTAAAAGTGCAGCTATCATACTTGTTAACAAATAATAGTGTTTAAAAAAAACATGTTAATAGATAGCTTTATATAAATAATGTTTTGTTGTTGCGTTTAATTGCCGAAAATGCTCTAATCAAGGTCATTTCTTTAGTAGGTGATGTCAGCATGTGGGAGAAGTCGGAGCTCAGGGATGATAGACGAGTTTCCCAATAGTAATTACCATTTGGAGGGGCATTCAAGGGGATTTTTCCCAATCATATGTGGTATATGCCACCTTCCAACTTAGTTATGAACGCAGGGTTAGCTGCATTTAAAGAGACAATGATTTAAACCTCTCCCAAGTCCCAACAACAAGTGCCCCCCCCCCAAATGTGAGAACATCGCGATGTTCCCATGAAGTCCAGATGTGGTACCCCAACCCCAGCAATGGGCTGCTAGTGTGAAAATTAGGGCCAGCCCACTGTAACACGTGCACCCGGGGGTGATGGTGGCACATACTGCATAAGAACGGGTGAACCAGCACATCTCATTTGGCCTCATTACCATAGGTAAATATAGAAAATAATTATAGTAATGACGGTAATGAGGACCTGATGACTATGAACGGCCTGTTCCTCTGAGTGTACCCTGCTGCTGAAGCTGAGGGTGAGAGCCAGTTCAAGGCTGTGTCCCAAATGGCACCCTATTCCCTATATAGTGCACTACTTTTGACCAGGGCACATAGGGTTCTGGTCAAAAGAAGTGCACTATACAGGGAACAGGGTGCCTGCCATTTGGGACGCAAAGCGAATAAATGGGCCTTGTGAAGGGTTCTAGGTAAAACAGACTAGTGGGACTGGAAGGAAGTTCAGAGATCATGGTCATTTCTTCATTTGGACCGATCCTAGAGCACACTGCTGACCCTCTGATTACTAAGGCTGTTTAAACGCGAGCCAATGTGCTTGTAATAACATAATTACACAGGGAGACTGGGTAAAACCTCACGTCCTGAGATTCTCAGATTCTCTTAATGCCAGTAAGGGCTATACCACCTCACAACTTAGACTTTAACATTTCTAATGTAGCCTACAAACCTACAAGTCTGTATGTAGGCATTACCAACCATCTATCATGGCATGCCACGTTTCCTTTCCCCTTGCATTAGTGTATGATGCCACGTGTATACAGACAGTACAGTAGTGAATCAATACTACAGTCCAGTTACAGACTACATTAGTGAATCAATACTACAGTCCAGTTACAGACTATTGTACAGTAGTGAATCAATACTACAGTCCAGTTACAGACTACAGTAGTGAATCAATACTACTGTCCAGTTACAGACTATAGTAGTGAATCAATACTACAGTCCAGTTACAGACTATAGTACAGTAGTGAATCAACACTACAGTCCAGTTACAGACTACAGTAGTGAATCAATACTACTGTCCAGTTACAGACTACAGTAGTGAATCAATACTACAGTCCAGTTACAGACTACAGTAGTGAATCAATACTACAGTCCAGTTACAGAATGAATCCAAGTCCATGATTGTGCTTCCGTTTTGGGAGTGGTAGAAAAGCAACCTTTATTTGCATGCAACTAACATATATTAATATGCATTGCCATTTCTCCCAACAGTGGAAGAACTGCTCTAGCGCGCTCCAAGAAAAGGCGTGCATTATCCGCAACGCACCGAAAGAGCGGCAGAGGCTGCCGAATTATCGTCAAAAGTCCAACGAGGCATACTTAATGTTTTCAGATGGTACTTTATCCCCAAAGACAAAGTTAAGTATTTTTTTAGTTCGGTGTGGCGATAGAGCGGTGTTTGAACTAACAGTATTGAGATAATCCATAAATGACAAACTCCAGGCTGAAGCTAGCATCTCTGTCAAACTAAGTCAATAGTCTATGAGAGGTCAGTCCAGCCACAGTCATGATACTGAAGAGTCTATTGAGTTGCATCTTGCTAGAAAGCTGAAGCAACACAGATTAACCACAGCCAAACATACCATGTTCTGTATAGTCAAGATATGAGGGACTCCAGCCCGAGTATAGATGTCACCCACCAACTTCCTTCTCTCATCTGTGATTCACACTATTCCACCACACAAAGGGTCATAACACCTAGCGATACTATCACTGAAATCCCCACCCCACCACCCCCACATATAACAGCATGGCAACTGTACCTTCAACAGGATATGATATTCCATGTTGTGTCTAACTGCAATGCATGCTGGGACAAACCACATGCCATACATTTGACCTTGATATTTTGGCATGAAGTCTCAGTTTATACAGCCTGTGGGTCAAGTTTTCGAAGAAATGTCACATGCTCCGAATACATCTTACAGTGAAATGCTTACTTACAAGCCCTTAACCAACAATGCTTTAAGAAGTTAAGATTTAAAAAAAAATAAGTGTTAAGTAAAATATAGAAAATAAAAGTAAGAAATATTTAAACAGCAGCAGTAAAATAACAAGGGAGGCTATATACAGGGGGTACCAGTACAGAGTCAATGTGCGGAGGCACCGGTTAGTCGAGGTAATTGAGTTAATATGTACATGTAGGTAGGGTTAAAGTGACTATGCATAGATTATAAACAGAGAGTAGCAGCAGAGTAAAAGAGGAGTCTGGGTAGCCATTTGATTAGCTGTTCAGGAGTCTTATGGCTTGGGGGTAGAAGCTGTTTAGAAGCCTTTTGGACCTAGACTTGGCACTCCGGTACCGCTTGTCATGCGGTAGCAGAAAGAACAGTCTATGAATAGGGTGGCTGAAGTCTTTGACAATTTTTAGGGCCTTCCTCTGACACTGCCTGATATAGAGGTCCTGGATGGCAGGAAGCTTGGCCCCGGTGATGTACTGGGCCGTACGCACTACCCTCTGTAGTGCCTTGCGGTCGGAGGCCGAACAGTTGCCATACCAGACTGTGATGCAACCAGTCAGGATGATCTTGATGGTGCAGCCATGCCAAATCTTTTCAGTCTCCTGAGGGGGAATAGGCTTTGTCGTGCCCTCCTCGTGACTGTCTTAGTGTGTTTGGACCATGACAGTTTGTTGGTGATGTGGACACCAAGGAACTTTAAGCTCTCAACCTGTTCCACTACAGCCCCGTCGATGAGAATGGGGGCGTGCTCGGCCCTCTTTTTCCTGTAGTCCACAATCATCTCCTTTGTCTTGATCACGTTGAGGGAGAGGTTGTTGTCCTGGAACCACACGGCCAGGTCTCTGACCTCCTCCCTATAGGCTGTCTTGTTGTTGTCGGTGATCAGCAAACTTGATGATGGTGTTGGAGTTGTGCCTGGCCATGCATTCATGAGTGAACAGGGAGTACAGGAGGGGACTGAGCACACACCCCTGACCCCCGTGTTGAGAATCAGCGTGGCGGATGTGTTGTTCCCTACCCTTATCACCTGGGGGTGGCCCGTCAGGAAGTCAAGATCCAGTTGCAGAGGGAGGTGTTTAGTCCCAGGGTCTTTAGCTTAGTGATGAGCGTTGAGGGCACTATGGTGTTGAATGCTGAGCTGTTGTCAATGAATAACATTATCACATAGGTGTTCCTTTTGTCCAGGTGGGAGAGGGCAGTTTTGAGTGCAATAGAGGTTGCATCATCTGTGGACCTGTTGGGGAGGTATGCAAATTGGAGTGGGTCTAGGGTTTCTGGGATAATGGTGTTGATATGAGCCATGACCAGCCTTTCAAAACACTTCATGGCTACAGACGTGAGTGCCACAGATCGGTAGTCATTTAGGCTGGTTATCTTAGTGTTCTTGGGCACAGGGACTATGGTGGTCTGCTTGAAACATTTTGGTATTACAAACTGTCAGGGACAGGTTGAAAATGTCAGTGAAGACACTTGCCAGTTGGTCAGCACATGCTCGCAGTACACGTCCTGGTAATCCTTCTGGCCATGTGTTCTTGTGAATATTGACCTGTTTAAAGGTCTTACTCACATCGGCTACGGAGAGCTTGATCACACAGTCGTCCGGGACAGCTGGTGCTCTCCTGCATCTTTCAGTGTTACTTGCCTCAAAGCGAGCATAGATGTAATTTAGCTCGTCTGGTAGATTCGTGTCATTGGGCAGCTGGTGGCTGTGCTTCCCTTTGTAGTCTGTAATAGCTTGCAAGCCCTGCCACATCCGACGAGTGTCGGAGTCGGTGTAGTACGATTCAATCTTAGTCCTGCATTGACACTTTGCCTGTTTGATGGTTCGTCGGAGGGTATAGCGGGATTTCTTATAAGCTTCCGGGTTAGAGTCCCGCTCCTTGAAAGCGGCAACTCTACCCTTTAGCTCAGTGCGGATGTTGCCTGTAATCCGTGGCTTCTGGTTGGGGTATATACCTACGGTCACTGTGGGGATAACATCATCGATGCACTTACTGATGAAGCTGTTTTCGGTCATAAGACACGGTGGCAGAAACATTATGTGCAAAATAAGTTACGAAAAAACATACACAATAGCACAATTGGTTACGGGATCGTAAAACAGCGGCCATCTCCTTCGGCGCCATTATGACTACCATGAGATCTTTTCACATATCAAAGGTCAAATCTTCTATGGTTGATAGAACCCTTCCAATTTGATGTATCAGGTATTTCACCACTTCCAACATTCCACCAAGACAGCAGTAAAAGTCCAGATGAACGCTGTATGTTGTGGGCAGGGCCAGAATGACAAGTAAAACAACATCTAAAGAGCTCCACTGACCCAAATCACAGAGTTGAGTCAGACAGCCTATTACGTAAAACAAACGTCTTCCAGACCCTTAGGCCAGCCCTCAGTTCATTAGTGTTGGGTTTTATTGTCATATTGAGGTAACTCGATGTCCACCGCTCTCCTCTCCGTTTCCTCCCCACTCCTTTAACCTGCAGCAGTACTGAGGGATCTACTGCAGTCAGACCAGGACCCACCTTGCCTAGTCATCTCACGACAACACCAGCTGCCCTGCTCTCTTTCTGTCTGGACACGTAGTCAAAAGACACTCTCTACTACAGAAAACAAGATAAGAAAGTTACACTGCAGTATATTCTTTCAAACGTGTATCGAATGGCCTTCTCCGGAAGGGCTTAGCCTAGTAGTATATTGTGTAATGCAGTCCTTGACATAATTGCAAGTCATGCCAGAGCTATTTCTACTCTCAACTAATGTTACGGTATTCATGTGGTCAAAGATAGGTCTCAGCTCTGGAGAGGGTGGGGGGTACTATTGAGAGGAAACGGGGGTGTGGTAGATGCCAAGGGGGAGGGAAGGGATGTGAGTGTATCCCTGTTACCCTTGGAGACATAATCCTTCAAAGCTATTGGCTAAGACGTACGATACGTTTATGGTATCTCTACAGGACCACAATTCATGGCTTTACATAGAAACGAGCTCTAGATTCACTTCACACTGCCAAATCAATTTCACACTCCTCAAAGAGGTCACAAAAATATAAAACGTCCTCCTCCGCCATAAACGACCTAGAGCATTTACTCTGTGAAAAAACTAGATATTTGCTTGTTTGTCAAGTTAAACGAGTAGAAATTATGCAAACAACTAATTTGATAGAACCCAAAATCTATCTGCAATATTAAAACTGTATACAAGACATTGTGCTGTGAAAGCTGAGATTGAAGAATGCCAGCAGGGTGGACCCCCGTGTTCGCAGCTGACAAGGTCCTTGTAGTTTGACATCAAGACAGAGTCACAAATGGCTCCCTATTCTCTATATAGTGCACTACTTTTGACCAGGGCCCATATTCACAAAGTGTCTCAGAGTAGGAGTACTGATCTAGGGTCAGTTTTGCCTTGTAAGTTATAAGTAATAAGAGCGGGGACCAAATCCTAGATCAGCACTCCTACATGACGGCGCTTTGTGAATATGTCATCTGGGCCTTATAGTGCTCTGGTCAAAAGTAGTGCACTATACAGGGAACAGGGAGCCATTTGGGAAAAACCCTAATGGCTGTCCAATCTCCACAGGGATTAACTAAGCTGACAGGGGCCTTGCTAGCTAGACTACCCCTGAAAGGATCACCCTGTGAAATGCTTGGCATTCTTAAGGGAGAAGAGCTCTTTCTGCACAATGCCACACACACACACACCACACACACACACCACACACACTGAAAAGACTGTGAACTCTTGGTATGCCCCCTGGCAGGGGACAACCCTTGTAGCCAATGAGAGGAGGCACCTTGAAACAATCAAGTGCATCTTTTAACTAACCTTTCCTCCAGAATGTTTTTTCTCATAGGAAGCTCCTTGACCCAACTCCCCCACCCCACCACCATCCCTCTATACACCCAACTCTATTTACACTATTTCCGCCTACCCACTTCCTATTTCTTTCATTTTCTTTCCCTTTCAATATTAGAAACCCCCCTCCTCCCTCCTCAATCACTCTCTCACTGAACAATGTTTTCTCTCCGCTCTCCTCCGCCCCACTCTCTTTGGACCACTGCCTGGAACCTGAGACCGTAAAAAAAGAGAACGAGACAGAAAAAAACACACCCCAGAAGAACTTTGGTTCACCTAATCACTCTTCACTGGTTTTGGAGCTATTTCTGCCATGGTTATGTAAGTCTCAAAAGAACCAGTGAAAAGGGGGTGGATGGTGTAAGACTATGGGACGGGTGTGTACTGTGTATATGTCAGTGTGTTTTGGATAGGGTGGGAAGGGGTCTCCTTTCCTCTCGTCCCAGAAAAGAACATTTGTGTCGTAACACCCTTAAATGCCAAGGGCCACATCATTCAAACTCTCTCGCTTTCTCGCAAATAAATTAAAATGGGCTTTATTAGCATGGGAAACATATGTTTACATTGCCAAAACAAACTAAATTAATATTAACAAACATTGCATTCTCTCTCGCTGTCTCATTCTCTCACTCTCTCTGTCATACAAAAACACCCCCCCCTCTCTCTGTCCTCTCTCCCCCCGTTTCCGTGTTATGAATCCCTTAACCCTACTCACTTAGTAAGTGAGGCAGCCAGAAGTCTCTGTCTGTACAGACTCGTCCTGGGGGGATTACGTGCATTAGAGGACCTATGGAAACTGAGCCCTTCCCCTCACACCTGCCCACCTGTTGGAAAACATCTCTGATGTCACAGACAAAGGCTACTGCCGGATACACCGACCAGGAGCGGTGTGTAGGTAAAAATCAACGGGGAAGCTAAGTCAGGAAAAAAACATATTACGACATATGTTGTGATAATTGCGTTGTTGGCTCTATAACCTCTTAGTTCATATGCCTTGTCACCGTCATATACAGGCCCAAGGTCGAGACCATAAGAAGACACAGTGGCAGAATAAATTCAACCACACCTTTGTTCATCACAAAACCGGATAGCAACATCTGTCTGGTGGAGTCCACAAAGCATATTGCATGTAACTAACAGTTACATAACCTACAGCATGGTCAAGCAAGTTCATGTTTACACAACTTTTGATTTCAAACACTAGAGTTAGTGCAAGTCGCAAAGAAAACAGGAGCTGCCTCCACTATTCCAGCACCATTTCAACTCCAACATCTCAACATGATCAAATCACCTCTGCTTAGTCTAATACAGTGACAACTAAAAGATTCCTAAAACGATTTAGTCCAATCAACATAAGTTAAATAGCATATGTGTGTGTGTGTGTGTGTGTGTGTGTGTGTAAACACAGCTGTGTGTGTGTGCGTAAGTAGAAACACAACGCCAATGCCATTCTCCTCTCTTTCATGTTGACGAAACGGTCTATGACATACAATACACGCTTTTAGTTTTTGTTGTCCTAGGCTACCTGGCTAAAATGCTTGCTCGATAGCCTAACTTCCTTTCATGGGCAATGATGCGCCAGCTAGTTAACATCAGCATATTACATATATCTACATATTGAACCTCCATCCGCTCATGCCAGAGGCACAACAATGTATGAATTTATGGTTGGATCAGAATCGCCGTTATAATCACTGGCCAGTACGGAGAATTAAGTAAAACCACAAGTCCAAATCCTTATCTCCATCCATTTCTAATTTAGGAAAGGGACAATTTTAGCTAGCTAGCCCACGGAGGACAACAACACAACAAGAGTTTTGTTCTGTCAATGACGTTTGGCTTTTGTAACCTTTATTTAACTAGGCAAGTCAGTTAAGAACAAATTCTTATTTACAATGACGGCCTACCCCGGCCAAAACCGGACAACGCTGGGCCAATTGTGCGCCGTCCTTTAGGACTCCCAATCACGGCCAGATGTGATACAGCCTGGATTGATGTGATCTGATTGATGTGATCTGATTGGATTCCATTTATACTTTTTTGTTTGTGCCAGGACCATTCACATTTGAGCTCACTCAGTTTAGCTCAACGCTGATTGGTTATTCTTGTATATTTTTTTAATCAAGGGATGCCAAATGCTCGCTGGCTTCCCTTACATCCAGTGATACGGGCAGCAACAGTGTCATACTATTTTTGACCAAACGTGATCCAGCCACTTAAGCTCTACTTTGACACATAGGATGCATTCCAAAATGGCACCCTATTCCCTATATAGTGCACTACTTTTGATCAGAGCCGTATTCCTTATATCGAGAGTTTGGAACTATAAGGTTCTAGCTGCATTTTTGTCAAAATGTAGTTATTGATATAGCCTTTTTCAGTTCAATGTTCTCTACCTATATAGTACTCTAAAAACCAAAATTAATGTTGTTAAGTTCAAAAGAATACAGATTAAAATTGCTGACACAAATCAAACCAACGAGGGTTCGGAACTTTGAAGTAAATTATCTCAGAATCCTCTTTTTGCAGATAGAACCTTATAGTCCCAAACTCTCGATACAGTCCACTACTTGTGACTGGCCCATGGTCAAAAGTAGTAAACTATATAGTGGAGATGCACGATATATCGGTGAACATATTGGAATCGTCCGGTATTAGCTAAAAATGGCAGCATCGGTATCGGCCGATGTCTAGTTTAACGCCCCAATGTGCAAAACCGATGTCAAAGCTGACGTGCATACCTATATAACGTAGGTACATGACGTAATGACACCACGTATAATGTTGTCCTATACCTGCAACACATCATTCCTAAACTAGCCCACAATGTCTGTTGTGTGGATCGAGCAGTCATTTGAAAGAGTAACAAAATTTCAGCAAGACAACTCAAAGGCGAAATCCATTAAAGCCAAGATAATGGAATTAATTTCCCTTGACAATCAACCGTTCTCTGTCGTGGGTGATGTTGGCTTTCACCGACTGGTCGAGCACACACTACCAAGTGCGCTATTTTTCAGATGTTGCCCTACACAGTAATGGCGTCACTGCTATTAGCTTCACAATATACATACTATGGAACACCGTTTGGGTCTTTGCGTTTCAAAAAAGATACAGTAGCACTGTCAAAGCTGTACAAAAAAGTCTGCAAACAAGCAAACACCGGCCACGAACGATGTGTTTACAATACCGCGAGAGGTATGTGGCAGGGTCTACAGTCAATCACGGACTACAAAAGGAAAACCAGCCTCGTCGCGGACCACGATGTCTTGCTCCCAGACAAACTAAACAACTTCTTTGCTCGCTTTGAGGACAACACAGTGCCACTGACACGGCCCACTACCAAAACCTGCGGGCTCTCCTTAACTGCAGCCAACGTGAGTAAAACATTTAAACATGTTAAACCTCGCAAGGCTGCTGGCCCAGACGGCATTCCCAGGCGCGTCCTCAGAGCATGTGCAGACCAGCTGGCTGGTATGTTTACGGACATATTCAATCAATCCTTATCCCAGTCTGCTGTTCCCACATGCTTCAAGAGGGCCACCATTGTTCCTGTTCCCAAGAAAGCGAAGGTAACTGAGCTAAATGACTATCGCCCCGTACCACTCACTTCCGTCATCATGAAGTGCTTTGAGAGACTAGTCAAGGACCATATCACCTCCACCCTACCTGACATCCTAGACCCACTCCCATCTGGACAAGAGGAATACCTATGTAAGAATGCTGTTCATCGACTACAGCTCAGCATTTAACACCATAGTACCCTCCAAACTCGTCATCAAGCTCGAGACCCTGGGTCTCGACCCCACCCTGTGCAACTGGGTCCTGGACTTCCTGACGGGCTGCCCCCAGGTGGTGAGGGAAGGTAACAACATCTCCACCCCGCTGATCCTCAACACTGGGTCACACAAGGGTGCGTTCTCAGCCCTCTCCTGTTCACCCATGACTGCGTGGCCATGCACACCTCCAACTCAATCATCAAGTTTGCAGACAACACTACAGTGGTAGGCTTGATTACCAACAACGACGAGACGGCCTACAGGGAGGAGGTGAGGGCCCTCAGAGTGTGGTGTCAGGAAAATAACCTCACACTCAATGTCAAGAAAACAAAGGAGATGATCGGGGACTTCAGGAAACAGCAGAGGGAGCAGCCCCCCATCCACATCGACGGGACAGTAGTGGAGAAGGTGGAAAGTTTTAAGTTCCTCGGCGTACACATCACGGACAAACTGAAATGGTCCACCCACACAGACAGTGTGGTGAAGAAGGAGCAGCAGCACCTCTTCAACCTCAGGAGGCTGAAGAAATTCGGCTTGTCACCAAAAACACTCACAAACTTTTACAGATGCACAATCGAGAGCATCCTGTCGGGCTGTATCACCGCCTGGTACGGCAACTGCTGGCTAACTAGCTAGCTAACTATAGCTACTGAAACAGATGTTGTGTTATTTGACACGTCAAATAGTGTTATTTGACGTGTATCTTTTTTGACACGCAAAGACCCAAACGACGTTCCATAAAAATCCTGGTTGAGAATGAAACGACTGAACAAATGAACAACAAAACAGCACAGCAAGTAAGTGAAAGAAATAGGTTTTGATGATATTTTACTGGTAATGGGGACATAAGTAAATGCCAACAAAATAACTTTTTGGTCAGTGTGTGTGTGTGTGTGTGTGTGTGTAATTTAACTAGGCAAGTCAGTTAAGAACAAATTCTTATTTACAATGATGGCTCGGACGATCCTGGGCCAATTGTGCGCCGCTCTATGGGACTCCCAATCACGGCCGGATGTGATACAGCCTGGATTTGAACCAGGGACTGTAGTGACGCCTCTTGCACTGAGATGCAGTGCCTTAGACCGCTGCGTTTATGTGTGTGTGTGTTAACTATTCAACTGTACTAGAATGCTTAAAAGGCCGCTAAAATTGTAAATATCTGTTATCGGTATCTGGGTTTTTGGAAAGGAAAATATCGGACATCGGTATCGGCCAAAAATGTCATATCGGTGCATCACTACTATATAGGGAACAGAGTGCCATTTGGGACACATCCAGGATTAATTTAATACTTAATACTTAACTTCAGCGCTATGAATAATTCACCCTCAGTAAGAGCGTATAGGGACATCTGATAGAGAGGACATAAAACTTCCTGCAAATATTTAACTGAAATAAAGTGGGCTACATCACAAGACGCAGGCTGTAAACTGTAAACCTAAGTGGCTGACTCAGGAGCAGAGAGCAAATAGATTATGGCTACGTCCCAAATGTGCACCCTATTCACTATGTGGTGCATTTCAAAGGAAATAGGGTGCCATTTGGGACACAACCTGTGAAGGGATAGGTCAGTCACGGACTGACCTATCCCAGCCTGGTGTGCATCCGCCCTTTCCCTGTACTGTTGCGTAATACAGCGAGGTTATCACAGAATGGTGTTGGCTGTGGCAGGCTGACTGTGTTATTGCTAAGCTCTTTCAGACAGAAGTAGGAGAGTGGAGAGAGGACAGGTCTGCTGCATCAGAGGGTATGGCTGGCAGCACACCGATCCAAGCCCAACAGGGCCTGATAACAAACCCTGTAGCCCTGACCTACACTGCCCTATATTACTCTAGATAGCTTGTGGATAGCTGGAATGTGGTTTTAACCAATCAGCATTCAGGATTAGACCCACCCGTTGTATAAAACCCTATATTACTCCAGGAATGAGGAAACCAGGTAAGAAGAACAGACCAATAATGCAACATACTGTACATAGGCATGCCACAAACACACATAGCACACATGACGACGCAATCACTAGGCCCTTGGGAAAAGCCTGCATGTGCCATGCGCTCAGAAGTGTGAAGTGGAATTCAGCCAAGTGAGTGATCGTCTACTACTAATCTAGATTTGGGGGCTTTTCACCGTGATTAAGGCCAAACAAAGCCTCTACAGCATTGTGTTAACTTTACACTGAAGTCATTGGCCCTTGATACTAATGTATCACCAGGAAACTACTTCACAGCTTTGCAAGAGAGAGCTGTGAGTTCTGGCTTTTCTAATATGGTATTATGACACAGACTTCAGACCCAAGCACATGTCTCCAATAGAGAAGGAAAGAGGATGGAGTGAAATAACACTTAGCAGGGAAAGCACATGGGTGGTTATTTCAGTAAGTACAGTACCATAGAGGAATCCAAACAGCACGGACAGTTTCATAACGGTTTGCCAGCTCTCTTGCCAAGTGCCCTACATTCCCCAGATAGTGTGAAGTAGACAAAAGCATTCCATTCAAGAAGATCTGTGAACCTCATACCATAGTAGGAAGTGGATCTTCCCATAAGCTCCAGACAGTGCCAGTGTTAATGGTGAATGAACGGAATAGAACTATACAGAGGCCAGGTTTCCTTGGCTTGAGATTTGAGAGACAGACAGCCCCATGCCTTCAAGGCAGGGTTTTATGTTGATGCTGACACAGGCCCTGATTGCCAGCGCAATCTCAGTTACTCCTTACTTTACAGAGCTCATGGACAGTGCAGTCTATTGATTTATACGATCCAAGCAGCTTTTAAAAAACCATGAATAGGCTAAGTTCTAGAAACATTTATGAATTATGGTTTGCGTGTTACAACAGGCTGAGGCCAGTCCAGCATACAAGGCAGAATTGAACACATGATGTCAGTGCTTGGACTCACAGGTCACACCCTCAAAGTAGAAAGGTTAAATCCACTGTCTCGCTTGTTCGTCAGTCCTTGAGTGTAAACAAAATGTATTTCCCAAACAAAGCTACAGCCAAGGTCGAATGGGCAGCAGGGAGAGAACGCAGCGAGAGAATGAATGCGCCAAAGTATCCTTTAAGTGCTACTAAGTAACCTGAGTCGATGCAATTATTTATTACCCGTGATGAAGGTACAATGGCGTTCACTGTCAACGCATGGTCATTTGATTGCCCAATAATAAATCATTACCCACCCTTCAGAATAAGCATAGGAGAGAGAATTCTTAGATAGGCAGCTCATTTCCCGCGATCCAAACGTCACTGCGTTAGTTATATAGTGTGGCTTTAAATCCCACATAGCTTACGCACAGAGAAAGTAACGGGACCAATATGTATGCCAATTTAGTTCACAATATCCTTGTGTATGTCTTGTGGAGACCAAAGACCGAACCAAGAGTAGACCAGAGTATCATCTCTGCGTTGACAGCCCAAGTCTGCGGTGGGCTGAATGCAATTTACTTATGTAACATTGTTACAACAAAAGATTGATACAACGGTGTAACATTGTTACAACTATGTTGTTACAACAATGTAATGTTACAGCATCCATTGACATAATCAGTCCATCATTTCAACGCTCTGTTAATCTTCAAAGAAACGGTAACTTGATGATTGCTATTGTATTCACTCTATGGAACATTGCTTTGTGGTTATAAACTGTTATGACTTTTTCCAATAAAGTTTATTCTAGAAGAGCCAAAATATTGTTGCTTACGCTAGGTTATGGTGACAAACCCAAGACATTCATTACACTCCCATCACAGAGAATTTCTGGAGAAGTGATTTCATTGCATTGCATTGAGGCGAGTCACTTACTTTGTACTTCATTTTGAGCGCCTACAGCTCGTCTTCTCTCAGACTCCGGGAAAGTGTAAAATATCCGCTTTCGCGTCAAAGAGAACACATCTGAATGTTTTCTTTGCGATCAAACAGCCATGAAGAGTTGGTAAATGGTAAAGACAATAAAAAGCGAATGTTTCCTTCAGTGATTTCCAATCCAGTTGGCCGTATCACTGTGGTTCTGCAATATAGTTCTGCTAGCCCGCTGTAGGAGAATGCGTTTACTTACTACACGACTCCCTCTTAGCTCATTTACATAATGCGGTTCTCATTGGTCAGATCCGTACTGGTACCCCCCTGCGGAGGACACCGAACGTCAGAAAATGAACGGTCTGTGCTAAAATGATCATTTCCATGTCTATTGACTAAAAGCAAGGACCAAAATGTATTGTATTATAAATCAAGGTCTTATGGGACGTTGCTTGCTGCAAGGTACAGAAGGCTACTACTATGGCCTACTTAGAAAAGTATTTAGAGTCCTATAGGCACCACATTGAGAGCAGAAATGCAGTTCGACCAGCAGAGCTCACCTGATGCTCCCGAGCTAGGAATTACATTACTCTCTAATCCTTTGATGAAGCGCAATATTTGACACATCTGAAACTTGAAACATCAAGACATGTATATATGCTGCATAAATGAGCAAAGTCTTACTGAGCAAAGGGCCTATCAAAGAGTCAAGTGTTATACCGGAGGAAAGCAGCCACTGCCGTGTCATCCACGCCAGGAATTCTTAACACCTCGGGTGTTAACTGGTTCTGATAGGGGGATGAAACAACAGAATCCATTCATTTTCAATGAGAGAGAAGCAAAGTCGGTGAGAGAACGTTGAGTGATGTGAGCATGGGCGAGGGAGAGTGAACAAGGCGGGACGTAAATTGAGGAAAGCGGAACTGTATGCAAATACTCCACGACATCGCAGCGCTATTGACCAGTCGAAGTTCACTATAGCTTCCAGCCCCTATAGGATTGGCTGATGATACCTAACACTACCTTGCATGCTTGCTAGCACCCACACGAGCGCGAAGCTAGCATGGCGAGGCGAAATACAAGTGCTAATTAATCAAGGCAGTAACCAACCCAACTAACACAGTTCAATCGAAACCATGGTTAACCATACAATAAGAATAGTTGCCATCCACCCCACCAGGCCCACACAGTCAGACTGAGCAAAAACAAATACATAATACTCATCAGCACCCCCAAAGCCACTGCATGTTGTTCAATGAAGATGAAATCAAACAAGTAAGCCTACTATGTTCATTCTACAGCCTCATGCGAGAGGTCAGACCGTTGGAGTGCTCAGGGGACAGGAACAAGAGCTAGGCTTACTTGTTTGATTTCATCATCATTGATTTCATCATCATTGAACAACATGCAGTGGCTTTGAAACCAAAGTAAGTTTTCTAAAATGTAGACATGGTCGAGATGGTTAAGGTGATTTTGTGCAAGCAGGACATGAGTGGAGAAAGAGTGGGTGAAGTTGGTGCAAGACATCCCAGAAGGCTGTCTAGGTATTGTGTCCATCAAGTACAGGGTTTCATCATAGAACTAGCTTACCCAACATGATACATTTATACACACACACACACACACACACACACACACATACATATTTGAGTATCAGCCGGAAGAGCATTTAGGCCTAACAGTTTTGAGGTTTATGTGATGGAGGGAGGCAAAGGAAGTAGGATTGTATGATGCTTTTTTCAAGATCAGGCTCCAACAGAGTTTCAGTTTCTATAATGATAGATTGCTGAATAACAATCTTATAAACATACGTTTCTGAACTATTTATCTAAATTGTCCATGTCAAAAAAGTGTTAGTCTTGGTTGTTTATCAGTAGCTTCTAGTTTTGTCTTGACATTGAGTGGACTTTAACCCATAATATTCATGATAAGGTGTCTTTTTTTCCCTGATAGACCCACACATGGACCTTGATCATGCTGTTTTCTTATTTTCCCGCCCAGTAAGTTCAACCACCCAACAGCATCTGCAAAGAAAACTCTAAATCAGCCCTCCAAAACAAATGTTCTGCCTAATCACCTACTTTTCTCAAGATGTAATGGTAAATGTATTCTTCAATTATAGACATAAGATGATGAGTTATTGTGCTTTTAACGGAGTATTTAAGGAAACACAACCTAAACAACTTTAAATCAAGTGGACTTACCCAGTCGTTGTGTGTGTGTAGTAGTGTAACAGCGCAGATGAGACTTAAGATGTGTCTTGGAGCATGGGGTACATACATACAGTAAGACAAGAGAGGTGAGAAACAACGCCCTAGTGAGCATCTATCTGAGCTGAGAGAGAGCTTGGCAGGAAGGCCTTCATTTCAACACCCTGTGTCATCCCAAACATGTGGCTAGACACACCACACTGTACTAAGAACAGATATAGCTCTTGGTTTACCCTAGAACTGACTGCCCTCGACCAGCACAAAAACATCCTGTGGTGTACTCCACTGGCATCGAATAGTCCCTGTGATATGCAACTTTTCAGGGAAGTCAGGAACCAATACACATAGTCAGTTAGGAAAGCAAAGGCTAGATTTTTCAAACAGAAATGTGCATCCAGTAGCTCTAACTCCAATAAGTTCTGGGACACTGTAAAGTCCATGGAGAATAAGAGCACCTCCTCCCAGCTGCCCACTGCACACAGGCTAGGAAACACTGTCACCACCGATAAATCCACGATAATTGAGAATTTCAATAAGCATTTCTCTACAGCTGGCCATCCTGGCTACCCCAACCCCAGCCAACAGCTCTGCACCCCCCACAGCTACTTTCCCAAGCCTCCCCAGCTTCTCCTTCACCCAAATCCAGACAGCAGATGTTCTGAAAGAGCTGCAAAACCTGGACCTGTACAAATCAGCTGGGCTAGATAATCTGGACCCTCTCTTTCTAAAATTATCCGCTGCCATTGTTGCAGCCCCTATTACTAGTCTGTTCAACCTCTCTTTCGTTTCTTCAGAGATTCCTAAAGATTGGAAAGCTGCCGCGGTCATCCCCTTCTTCAAAGGGGGAGACACTCTATACCCAAACTGTTACAGACCTATATCCATCCTGCCCTGCCTTTCTAAAGTCTTTGAAAGCCAAGTTAACAAACAGATCACTGACCATTTTGAATCTCACCGTACCTTCTCCGCTGTGCAATCCAGTTTTCATAGCTGGTCACGGGTGCACCTCGGCCACGTTCAAGGTACTAAACAATATCATAACCGCCATCGATAAGGCTTTCGACTCTGTCAATCACCATATTCTTATCGGCAGACTCAACAGCCTTGGTTTCTCAAATGACTGCCTTGCCTGGTTCACCAACTACTTCTCAGATAAGAGTTCAGTGTGTCAAATCGGAGGGCCTGTTGTCCGGACCTCTAGCAGTCTCTATGGGGGTACCACAGGGTTCAATTCTCGGGCCGACTCTTTTCTCTGTATATATCAATGCTGTCGCTCATGCTGCGGGGGATTCCTTGATCCACCTCTACGCAGACGACACCATTCTGTATACATCTGGCCCTTCTTTGGACACTGTGTTAACAAACCTCCAAACAAGCTTCAATACCATAAAACACTCCTTCCGTGGCCTCCAACTGCTCTTAAACGCTAGTAAAATTAAATGCATGCTCTTCAACCGATCGCTGCCCGCACCCGCCCGCCCGAGTAGCATCCCTACTCTGGACGTTTCTGACTTAGAATATGTGGACAACTACAAATACCTAGGTGTCTGGCTAGACTGTAAACTGTCCTTCCAGACTCACATTAAGCATCTCCAATCCAAAATTAAATCTATTTCACAACAAAGCCTCCTTCACTCACGCTGCCAAACATATCCTCGTAAAACTGACTATCCTACCAATCCTCGACTTGGGCGATTTCATTTACAAAATAGCTTCCAACACTCTACTCAGCAAACTGGATGCAGTCTATCACAGTGCCATCCGTTTTGTCACCAAAGCCCCATATACCACCCACTACTGCGAACTGTATGCTCTCGTCGGCTGGCCCTCGCTACATATTCGTCGCCAAACCCACTGGCTCCAGGTCATCTATAAGTCTTTGTTCGGTAAAGCTCCGCCTTATCTCAGCTCACTGGTCACCATAACAACACCGAACAACACCCGTAGCACGCGCTCCAGCAGGTATATCTCACTGGTCATCCCCAAAGCCAAGACCTCCTTTGGCCGCCTTTCCTTCCAGTTGTCTGCTGCCAATGACTGGAACGAATTGCAAAAATCGCTGAAGATGGAGACTTATATCTCCCTCACTAACTTTAAACATCAGCTATCTGAGCAGCTTACCGATTGCTGAAGTTGTACATAGCCCATCTGTAAATAGCCCACCCAACTACCTACCTACCGCATCATTTTTAGTTACTTTTTTTGCTCTTTTGCACACCAGCAGTTCTACTTGCACATCATCATCTGCACATCTATCACTTCAGTGTTAATTTGTTAAATTGTTGTTACTTCGCTACTATGGCCTATTTATTGCCTCACCTCCTTACTCCATTTGCACACACTGTACCGTAAATTCCGGACTATAAGCCGCAACTTTTTTCCCAGGCTTTGAACCCCGCGGCTTAAACAATGACGCGGCTAATATATGGATTTTTCCCGCTTTCAATTTTTTATTTTTTTTAAAACACATTCTGTGACGTGCTCAGTTTTTTGGCGGCATGAAGCTTTCATTAGACCAATGAAATTGCCGAACGGGTTAAGGTCAAACAACTTTTTTGTTTACGGTTTAGATTAAATCGAGCGCTTTCAAACTTCCCATCATTCTGATTACGGTAGTCATTTTGTCACCCTCATCATGGCAAGACATGGAGAAATGCATATGATGCAGCTTTCAAGTTGAAGGCGATTGATCTGGCTGTTGGAAAAGGAAATAGAGCTGCTGCACGGGAGCTTGGTCTTAATGAGTCGATGATAAGACGTTGGAAACAGCAGCGTGAGGAATTGACTCAGTGCAAAAAGACAAAGCTTACTGCTAATTTTGTATTATTTTTTACAAGCCGTGTTTCGTTAAAGCATATTTATTTTTATTACAAGCCGTGATTCGTTAAAGCCTATTTATTTTTATTACAAGCCGTGTTTCGTTAAAGCCTATTTATTTTTGTTTCAAGCCGTGTTTCGTTAAAGCCTATTTATTTTTGTTTCAAGCTGTGTTTCGTTAAAGCCTGTGTAAAGTTCATTCGTTTCAATGTACCGGTAGGCACCTGCAGCTTATAGACATGTGCAGCTTATTTATGTTCAAAATAATATATATTTTTAAATTCAGTGGGTGCGGCTTATATTCAGGTGCGCTTAATAGTCTGGAAATTACGGTATATAGATTTTTCTATTGTGTTATTGACTGTAGTTTTGTTTATCCTATGTGTAACTCTGTGTTGTTTTTTGTCGCACTGCTTTGCTTTATCTTGGCCAGGTCGCAGTTGTAAATGAGAACTTGTTCACAACTGGCCTACCTGGTTAAATAAAGGTGAAATATATATATATATATTTTTTTTAGTACAGCAGCCTCATAGAAAAGCAGAAGGTACAGATGTCATTTTAACGTCTAGTTTTGATCTACATTTGGTTTAGTTGTCAACTAACGTAAATTCAACGTGAAATCCAAAATGTCATCATGTTATTGGATTTAGGTTAAAAGTTAGGTGAAAAAAATGACTTTTCAGTTTTCCATATTCATTTAATGTCACATATAATTTTTTTTTGTTAAAATGACGTTGAAACAACGTTCTTTCAACCAGTTTTTGCCCAGTGGTTCCATATCTGAAGATATCTGGGGATCTATGCTGCAGGTGTCATATCTCTTAACACTTTTCATAACCTCAGGCTGACTAGTTTGTCTCTGTGGTGGTTTCCATTGTCTATATATCTTCAGTCACAATGTGACTGGAAAGAGGGAGAAAACACCTGTAATTAGCCACCTTTCATGTGTTCGTACTCAAATTTAATCTTTCTAATTATTGTCAGCTCATTTGTCACAATCACAGAATCACATGCCCTCGAATTACTCTCATTGTCTGTGCTGCACAGTCATATCCTCCATTATAATACGTCTTGTGGAAACACTCAAAAGAGTCACTTGTGTTGCGTGCACCATGCCCAGCTGGAGACCATTCTCTGGTCAGAAAAGCCTTCTCTCTCTGTACAGGATAATAGCGTGTGGTTGTCGAGAATATGCACCTGTTTCCTAAGACAAACACAGCCCTCATTTCCCTCTGTTTATATGTCACAACATCGAGAAAAACAGCCTGAAACACACTAAAGGTTTGTTTATTCCTTTTTGCACGACCTTCAGCTTGATTGAATATGTCAGAGATGTCAGAGACTGCCAAGCAGCAGTGCACCTCAACAGTATGTGTCAGTTTATGCAAGAATGTACTCGTTTTTTTATACTATTTGTAGATAAGATGGAACTGATAAGGATCCAGAAAGCCACTAGCATGGAGGTCCTGCATTGCATTCTCTGCTAGATTGTGTATCCAACCAAAATCCTCTGTTTGAAGTGTCTGCAGACAAACCAAACAATCAACGGCCAGAGAAAGATTAGTTTTAGCATTCAGGCTCACAGCATTCCTTCGCTACCACACGTCCCAATGACAACAAGTCACCACAGCCGTAGCATTTTGTTCTAGTTCTACTGTAGTGTGGTGGCAGAAGAGTCAATGCAATTTTCTTATAGACACACAGCTCCCAGATCTGTTTGTGCGGTCTTGCCAACAGCACAAACCAATCTGGGCATACACTATCAATGGTATTGCACTACTGTTTTTCAGCACGGACTGAAATAGCCCTACAAATAGCCTGACATGAAAAATGAGCATTCACCCTTTCATCTTTGTGCCTGGTTATCGGTTTTGTCCCGTGTGGCTCAGTTGGTAGAGCATGGTGTTTGCAACGGCAGGGTTGTGGGTTCGATTCCCACGGGGGACCAGTACGGGGAAAAAATGTATGAAATGTATGCATTCAATACTGTAAGTCGCTCTGGATAAGAGCGTCTGCTAAATGATTAAAATGTAAATGTTTTGTGAAGTTTGGGTTGCATAAGAGCCCTGTAGAGTTGACAATTGTAGAACAGGGCCAGATGGGTCATACGTCTTCCATACATGTTCCATAAGAAGTTCACAGGGTCCTGTGAGGCAAACCAGAACTGGGGCTTATTCACTAGGAAGCAAATGGGCCGAAATGAGGAGGGACTAACCTGAACTTGTCCAATAAGAAACGCTTGTTTTTGCTAAATGTTTTGCTACAGTGTGCACTAATGAATACACCCCTGGACTGACGGAGGCAGGAGGCAGGGTCTCCAGGTGGTGTACCCTGACAACAGCCTCTCTGTGCTGGGTAGAAGAGGGTAGAGGTGGCCCTTCGCGGATTACAGGCCCCCCTGTGAATAAGGAGCTTTAGCACTCTCCCGAAACCGCCTCAAGCAGATTTATAGGTCTCCCTCCCTACCCTACCCTACCCTGGCTGCCTCCCACCTCGTCCAACAGGGCCCAGACAGGTGTTGCATCCCAAATGGCACCCTATTCCCTATATGGTGCACTACTCCAACATTGCTCATCCTAATATTTATATATTCCTTAATTCCATTCTTTAACTTTTAGATTTGTGTGTATTGTGTGAATTGTTAGATATTACTGCACTGTTGGAGCTAGAAACACAAGCATTTCGCTACACCCGCACTAACATCTGCTAAATATGTGTATGTGACCAATAACATTTGATTTGATTTGCTCCGGTCAGAAGTAGTGCACTATATAGGGAATAGGGTGCCATTTGGGACTCAAATAGGGTGAAGCCCCCTGCTCGACCCCCCCCCCCCCCCCCCCCCCGCTCGTCCTCACTGTCTCTTCTCTTTGAGGGCTGTGACCCCTAGTGACCTCGTGGCCTGGCAGCAGTGTGATGGAATGCACGGCCCGCTAAGACAAGGGTGTCTGAATAAGGAGTTATGAGCCTGCCTGGCACACACTGTTCCTTGCTAGGAGCCATTTTGAATTGACACTGAATATATCTTCTCCCCATGTGATTAGATGTGCACAAACAGGACCCCCAGCTGAGTTAAAGAGGTTTCTCTAGAGAACATTTGAGGGATCATGGGCTGCATTCCAAATGGGAGCCTGGTCAAAATTAGTGCACTCAATGGGAAATAGTGTGCCATTTGGGATGCAGACATCTTGGTCTAGCTGTGTGTACCTGAGACAGAGGAGAGCTGAAAACGTGCCGGTCTGGGACTAGCCCGGTCCTCCCTCCTCAACCCTCAAAGCTGTTTACTTTTCTTGGGATTGTAAAATCTGGATGCTTTTGTGGCAAATCCACTGCTCTGCTGTCTTCTTTGAAACTGCAGTGCAGGCATCCCTCCTCTTTGTTTTTTATTTTCGGGCTTATTCTGAAGTCAGTCGGGATAAATGACAAAAACACTGCATGGGGTGTTCTTGAATAATGATCCTATATTGTCTTAAAACGCTTCTGGTTCATTACATTTCCAAGTAGCGATGCAATTGAAAGCACTTTCTTTTCATGCACAAATGTGATATATCCTTGTGATTAATTATATAGTTATTCGATGTCGCCATGCACAATGACAAAGTATCTTGGATTTATGGAATGGAATTTTCTCAGCATCATTAGTTGAATTACTTGTAGATCAGAGTGAATAATAATGGCCCCAAGATTAGACCCTGTGGCGCACCAGGAACTGTCAGTTGATTCCCGTTTTACTAGCCCAGCCAATGTAAGGTTTCATTTAGGTCGATTGTCACAGCTATAACTCAAGGAGCTGAATAGATCTCCTTGTCCCAGGCTAACGGCTCCTCTTTATTTGAGCTTTCAGACTGAGGTGGTTTAAATGATACACAACCACCCAAAACAAGGTCATAAAATCCAGTCTGAGAGTTGGATTACGCTTGATTAAGTAAACATTCAGAGTATTTTCAAATTAGGCTCTATAACTGTATGACCCCAAGGTGAGCTTTTATGGCATTTTATGGTATTTCAATTCAGGTCTAACCTTCTCTCCTGTTTGTTCCTTATTTCTTACCCAGTCTCTCATTGTACATTATTATGACACAGCTTCCCGTGTGAATCATTTGTTTCTGTATAACTCTCCATTTCTAGTACAGAGCCAATTGTTCATCTTCTTGGCACCAGCCACAGCCAGCCACTGCAGAACCATACTTCAGTGTCAACTAGAGTTTTACAATTTAAAGTCTTCACATCTCATACATTTGGAATAGGTACAGGAGTAAGGATTCCATTGCGCTCTAGCAGGAAAAGCTAGGTATCTACTTCTGAACAAATCCTTGATCATGCAAGTGCATCAGGATAACATACCCCACCTTGAAAGTGTTATCAAGGCCCTACATCTCAGACAATCATTCAGTCCATTGAACAGAACAGCAAGTCCATACCACCGCTCAATCTATCTACCCAATCACCTCAATACATTTCACAAACACTATGTCTGCGTCTCAAATGGCACACTATGCCCTACAGTGCACCCATAGGGCTGTGGTCAAAAGTAGTGCACTATGTAGGGAATAGGGGGCCATTTGGGACACCCACGAGGTGCCTCGGGATATTAAGGTAGGGGGTGTTGGGGTAGCAGGGGTTCAGTTATACAGCCCAGTGAGTGATGAGAGCTGATAACGTGTTGACACTTACATTTCCAAGCGCGAGACACCCCATCTGTTTGGGAGCGCGATAAGACCCTCCGTTGGCACGGTGACAGACAGTGTGATGGCGATGCGAAGGACCCCCTCCCTCTGTGTGTGATGAGGTTGGGGGCAGTGGGGAGGAGGCGGAGTGCTGTGAGTGCTGCGTGCAGCTTTTAATCAGGCCACTAATCCCACAGGGTTTTAAAGCAGCTCCATTGTTAGAGTGAGGGTGTGAGTGAAATGAGACGGTTTAAGGTGATCTTGAGACGATGAAGGGGGGTTGTGTTTGTCTGTCTGGGAGGTCATAATTGTGGGTCTACAAGGGTGTATATGGATATGAGTGTTATCAATTTCATCCAATTATGATTTGCAATGCGTTCCTTAAAGGCCCAGTACATTCAGAAACGTGAATTTCCTGTGTTGTGTATGTATACAGTATTTCCACACTGAGGTTGGAATAATACTGTGAAATTGTGAAAATGATGATCATGCCCTTTTAGTGTAAGAGCTGTTAGTGTAAGTGTCTGTTTTGGTGGGATGGAGTTTTGGCCTACCTGGTGACATGGTAAATGTGTTACTAGACCAATAAGAAAGAGAGTTCCAAACCTCTGCCAATAACAGCTAGTTTTCAGTTTTCTTCTCCCCACTCTGTCCCAGACAGTCCTAGCTAAATTCTTTCTTGAGAAATTACTCTTTAATAACAAGCTATTTTTGTTTATTTTTTACCCTTTCAGTTGAAAACAATTAGAGTAAGGTACTTAAATGTTATCCTGAAATGATTTGATATTGAGACATAAAAAGGGCTGCGTTGGACCGTTAACCATGTTTAATTAGCCAGCGGAGGAAGTCTGCTCAGTCTCATCCACTTTACCACTCATCTGTAATTCCCACTTCTAAGTATACAGATTTCTTCCTCTTTCCTTCTTTTCGTCCGTCCATGTCTGCCGATGAATTCTCCCTGTATACTTTACAGACAGATCCAGTGCATGTGGACAGCTACTTTCAGTCAGGGCCAAAGCTATGAAACAATGCCTTGAGAGGAAAACATAGTGGTTGTGGCTGGCCTCTCCTGGTTATTTAGGGATAGTATCCATCCACCCTTTTTTTGTGGCCAGTGGTGGAAGGGGCGGTGCGGGTGGGACTTCTAGAGGCTATAAACTAAGCATCTTCCCAATAGAGTCTGGATAGTGTAGACACAGAGAGGAGATGGTGCCCCTGGCCTTCAAAACACAAAGACAGACACATATACACACACAAATGCATGCATGCAAACAGGCACACACACATACATGCACACACGCACACACACAGTAAATCGAACCCTAACCTCTCCCGGGTCCAGTCCTGCAGCTGCCAATTTTCTTTGGAGACAAACAGCCTTCAGCCAAGTGACCTACTTAAGGGTCTTACTACACCACTACATGCTAACCTTTTCTCCTTCTCCCTTTATTCAGCTATCCCTTCTTGCATTCCTCCTCTATATGTCCATAGCTTCACCAGCCTCAGGCTATACCTATATACAGTACGCATCAGACCCAGGCATGTTTTGTTAGCTTAATCTTACCAAAACATGAGGAAGAACAAAAGAGGCTTGTACAACGACCCGGGACAAATTATCTGAAAGTATGCAAGGAAAACCAGTAAAAAGCAAAGCAGTGATACCATACAAACCATCCGTGCTGCTAAATACAAATTAAACAAAAAATGCCTTATTAGTGCCTTTGAATACATTTTAAGAATTATTTTTTAGAAACAGGAGTTTGGACAGTCTGTGACTCAAGGCCAATGCGATGTTGCCTGGAGAGCAGGCCAGCAGCAGAGAGATATTCTCCGTGCTTGCAGAGCCACTGGGGATGCTAAACACCCTTTTGGCCACTTTTGTGAGCCTGGGCAGAGATGCAGAGTTTTTTTTTTCTATAGGTAAGCCTAAAGGCTTTTAGGCAAAATAACCCAATCAAAACAGGAAGCTCCTTGAAAGTGGAAATATGCCAGGCCTATTGGGCCAAAAACAATGATGGCCTATTGTAGAGATAATAGTACAAAAATGAACAAAACTTTTAAGAGATCAGATTTTTTGTATATAAATACTTTGCTACAATGATACACTTAGTTATCTAGCCACCTCGTTCCTTTCTTTTAGCATGTGCACTTAGCATAAGTACACCATCAAGCTTTCGGGGAATGTGTCTGTTCAAATTCCAAAATGATTCTTTAGTATGGACACAACATCACCGCATTCCCTCTCGTGCTCTTGGTCCTCATCTTTGTAAGTCACCTTGATTTAGCGCCTGTGTGTTTTATCAGTTTCTATATGAAAATATGTAGTAAACTCCATGACAGAAGCTAAAGCAAGGGGCTATAGCAGCACACAAGTAGACTACAATTTTATGCTGGCATGCCCTGAGCTCATGAAGTGAGCTCTACTGGAGTGAAAATGGAGTGGGCGAGAAGGCCGGTGCTCGAGCCTTTGGGAATCTCGCAACGCGCTCCAGTCAAATTGGGCACCATCCGCTCACATACTCTGTCTCTGAGGAATGGGTGTGCAGTCTGGGGAAGTTCTTCATCAACTGATTGGGTGTAGTCTGGCTCTCTAGAAGACCAGGGCTGTGTCCCAAATCGCGCCCTTTTCCCGGGCCGTGGTCCAACGTACTATATAGGGAATAGGGTGCCATTTGGGCCGAAGGCCAGGGTGACTATTGCTCAAGACCGTGTCTGTGAAACCATTGCTGTGAAACCATTGCTGTGAAACCCTCGCTGTGAAACCATTGTCTTTTATGTTGTCACTGTTGTTGTTATGAGCCTTCTCCGGTTGGGCCCTGTGTGGTTTAGTACAACCCTGTTGTTTGCGTCCCTGTTTACTGGTGGGGTGTATTTTGATGAGATGGTGGTGAGAGGAACATCTCTGGCTGGGATTACTGAGGCAGTGTTCTATCAATGTGCTAAAAACAAACTGGTGACATCAACCTTTTCCAGTTGTGGGAGTGTACTATTTCCCTCTCTTTATCTCTCTCTTTCACTCACATGCATGCACACACACACCTATGCAGACTCACACGCACGCACGCACACACACACATGCGCGCACACACACATTTGTTTTACTATCCTTGTGGGGACCAAACAATAGATTCTCATTCAAAATCCTATTTTCCCTAAAGCTAAACCTTACCTTATATTAATATTTTAGTTAACCTTTATTTAACTAGGCAAGTCAATTAAGAACAAATTCATATTTTTCAATGACAGCCTACCCCGGCCAAACACTCCCCTAACCCGGACAACGCTGGGCAAATTGTGCGCCGCCCTGTGGGACTCCCGATCACAGCCGGTTGTGATACAGCCCTGGATCAGGGCCTGTAGTGACACACTGAGCACTGAGATGCAGTGCCTTAGACCGCTGCGCCACTCGGGAGCTTTAACCTTTCTTTTAGCATGTGCACTTAGCATAAGTACACCATCAAGCTCTCGCTCTCTCTCTCTCTCTCCCTCTCTCCCTCTATCCCTCTCTCTCTCTCTCTCTCTCTCTCTCTCTCCCCCTCTCTTTCTCCCTCTCTCCCTCTCTCCCTCCCTCTCCCTCTCTCCCTCTCATGTCTCGTTCTATCTCTCCCTTACCCCTGAATGTCAACCAACCTGGTACCATTCTGTGTTTATAGCAACATTTAAACCCCATTCAATCATAACATTGACTTGGTTTCTGTTTGGTCTGTTATTTTCCAAAACCGAGTTGGAAATAGGATACTTTGATACAGAGGCATGGAAGCTGATACAACCTATTTTAAAAACATGGAAAAGTAAATAGCATTGCTTCTGACTGCTGGAATCAATACGAGATAAAGGAACAACAACAGAGAGGGGTTTGAAACGTTCCCTCCCTGACAACAACATTACATGTAGATACGATTTCAGTTCTCTGGGAACTATGTCATAGACATTTTTTTTCTCACCTTTATTTAACCAGGTAGGAAAGTTGAGAACAAGTTCTCATTTACAATTGCGACCTGGCCAAGATAAAGCAAAGCAGTTCGACACAGACAACAACACAGAGTTACACATGGAGTAAAACAAACATACAGTCAATAATACAGTAGAAAAATAAGTCTATATACAATGTGAGCAAATGAGGTGAGATAAGGGAGGTAAAGGCAAAAAAAGGCCATGGTGGCAAAGTTATTACAATATAGCAAGTAAAACACTGGAATGGTAGATTTGTATTGGAAGAAAGTGCAAAGTAGAAATAGAAATAATGGGCTGCAAAGGAACTAAATAAATAAATAAATAAATACAGTAGGGGAAGAGGTAGTTGTTTGGGCTAAATTATAGATGGGCTATGTACAGGTGCAGTGATCTGTGAGCTGCTCTGACAGCTGGTGCTTAAAGCTAGAGAGGGAGATAAGTGTTTCCAGTTTCAGAGATTTTTGTAGTTCGTTCCAGTCATTGGCAGCAGAGAACTGGAAGGAGAGACGGCCAAAGGAGGAATTGGCTTTGTGGGTGACCAGAGAGATATACCTGCTGGAGCGCGTGCTGCCATCGTTACAGTTACAGTCCAGAAGTACAGTACAGTTAAAGCCATTTTTGTGAGAAGATTGATTTTCTGGATGTCTCATGGGAATTCTTCCTCTGCTCTGTGTTCGCTAGCTACAAACTTCAGTCTTAGACTGCCATCGTTGATGTCTTTTGTGGTGCCATTAAAATGACGGGTGTTGTCTAAAACGGTCATCAGCAACTGGATCATCTCTAACCAATCAGAGAATCAAAGCCAAAACGCAGCTTTATCCACGTGTCTTCTGGCTCTGGGCTAACTCATCAGTTTATGGGACCGATCAGAACGGTTAGAATGTGTTTGTGTTCTAGAAATCCTCGGGAAGGTAATCAGATCCACACTCATTGCGTAGCGTAGTGTTTGACCAGAGCAGGGAGTTTGGGTAGCCATTTGTGACAGTCTTCAATTACAATCTTAATCCCCAACAAGCTGCTGTACACTGACATCCCAACTTTCCAGACAGATGCTCTGGAGTAGAAAGAGCGTTCCAAGAAACAAAAGCTATAAAATAGACAAAACTTTATAGCAGACAAAAAAAAAACATGAGGAATGGAATTCATATTATATCAGGCTTAGTGCCAACGATTTGTTTTTGCTTTTGAGTATATCTGGGCACAGGAACTGCGTATCACGTTTATGTTTGTATGCTTCTGGCCATAGAATGGGATCAGCCTTGAGTTTTTCCTTTCAGAAAACATGTCTGTCATCAGAAATCACTTTGTATGACCAAATCACGGACAAAAAACAGTGGAGATTTCGACCCAGAGCTGTGAGTTAGTCTTCTGGAAGCAATGCTTAATACTTATTCATATCAAATATACGTAATTGAAATTCGGAAACACATCATACCAACATCATTACATTGACTTTCTATTTCTCTTCATACTGTATGGTCTATTATGAAGATCCATTGCTGTGTGTTATGACAAACCTCAGCACAATCTCTAATGAAGAAATCACAGTATCCAAAGTTCGTTTTAGAGTAGGATCATCGGATCCTAGATCAGCATTCCTACTCTGAAAGCTTTGTGAATATGGGCCCTGATCTGTTTCTTCCCAGCATAACCCAGTAGCGGAAACATCATTATTCTCTGTGACTGGCTGACTACATCGCTTCGTCAACTAACTCGAGGAGAGGTCATTAAATTGTAGAGCGCCCTGACTTCTCCCCAGTCAGCAAAAAATATGGAATCCTCATAAAACGCTACTGAACTCTGGCTTAACCAATTCCACAAAGAACTGAGGGTTGCTCCCTACATGGATAGCTATGTTATAGGCTGTATCCCAAATAAAACTGTATTTCCTATTGGCCCTGGTCAAAAGTAGTGCACTATATAGTGAATAGTGTGCCATTTGGGACGTAGACCTTGAACTTGTTGTTTCCAGCCCGAGGGGGCATATTTTTAATAGAAGGGGAATGAAAACAGAGTACGGTACCAGCTGTAAAAATCCTGAGCTGTGTCACACATTCCCCCACACATTTCCCCTCAAGTCCGCACTCAGACTCCGACCAGACTTCCTCTACACAGTCTACCCAAATGCCTGGGGGGCTACAACATAGCCATGCTGCAGTATAAGTCATACGTTTATTTTGGATGCATTTTAGGAATGCCTTAATGATAAGAGCCTTTAGGGTAAACTAGGGTAATCTCTGGAGGTTCTTTAGATTTGTAGATTCAAAGAGAGCCCCAAGGTAATCTCTAGTTTATTTTATTACATATTCACATCTGTGAACATTTCACTCACGGACATTCAGTCTGCAAATTACCCCTTATGTTTGATGCTACACAAAAACCTTTGAAACCTTTGATATACAGTGAGTGTACAAAACATTAGGAACAGACTGACCAGGTGAATCCAGGTGAAAGCTATGATCCCTTATTGGTGTCACCTGTTAAATTCACTTCAATCAGTGTAGCTGAATGGGAGGAGTCAGGTTAAAGAAGGATTTTTAACCTTGAGACAATTGAGACATGGATTGTGTATGTGTGCCATTCAGAGGGTAAATGGGCAAGACAAAATATTTAAGTGCCTTTGAACGGGGTATGGTAGTAGGTGCCAGGCGCACCGGTTTGAGCGTCAACAGTTTCCTGTGAATATCAAGAATGGTCCACCACCCAAAAGACATTCCAGCCACCTTGACACGACTGTGGGATGCATTGGGGGTCACGATACCTTGTAGAGTCCATTCCCTGAATAATTGAGAGTAAAAGGGAGTGCAACTCAATATTAAGAAGGTTCCTAATGTTTTGTACACTCGGTGTCTAAGCTACTGAAATCTCCCGCTTGCCTTGGCTAGCCTTTCAGGCAGATGCATGCAGTGTACAGTGTATAGATAGAGGGTATGACCGGATTTTCCCCATCTTTGTAGTTGCCAAGAGAAGGATAAAGTCTGACCACAGCCAATTCATCTGATTCATAACTCACTGATACAATTATCCCTGTAATAACTATTTATATTATTTTCAGTGTGACGTTGTTTGGATTGCCCAGTAGACCATCCCTTGGTCCTATTGTTGTTTTTAGTCCGCTGGGTGCATTGGAACAATACAGAGTTTATCAGAAAAACATTTATCGTAGAGGTTATGCAATCCAAGTGCTGTGCCAAACCAAGCCACAAATGGCAGTCATTTCATAACAAGATAGAACTTGGCAGGTTCTACTCTCTCACATATCAGTGCCATTGTGCCATTCTAGTTCCCCTGTACAGCAAGGATGCGTCCCAAATGGCACCCTATTCCCTATATAATGCATTACTTAAAGGTGGCCTAAAAGTAGTGCACTATGTAGGGAATAGGGTGTCATTTGGGACGTAGACCTTGAACTTGTTGTTTCAAGCCCGAGGGGGCATATTTTTCATTGTCATGCAGAGCTCAGATGCCTCTGTAATTTTGGATATAGCATCCCACATCATGATATGCCCTGGTTTCATTGAGGCGCACAAATACAATTTTAGTATTTCATCATCCATAAGCCTTCAACCCCTGCACTAAACAGGACAAGTACCTTCTCAGTCAAGCAGCTTTGCTTCCTCGACATAGACAGTGCATTCGGAAAGTATTCAGACCCCTTCCCTTTTTCCACATTTTGTTACATTACAGCGATATTCTAAAATGTATTACCTTTTCCTCATCAATTTACACACAATGCCCCATAATGCCACAACAAAAACAGGTTTTTAGAAATGTTTTAGAATGCCAATGTATTAAACATAAAAAAACAGAAATGCCTTATTTACATAAGTATTCAGACCCTTTGCTATGAGACTTGAAATTGAGCTCAGGTGCATCCTGTTTCCATTGATCATCCTTGAAATGTTTCTACAAATTGATTGGAGTCCACCTGTGGTAAATTCAATTGATTGGACAAGATTTGGAAAGGCACACACCTGTCTATATAAGGTCTCACAGTTGATAGTGTATGTCAGAGTAAAATCGAAGGAATTGTGGTCGAAGCAATTGTCCGTAGAGCTCCGACACAGGATTGTGTTGAGGCACAAATCTGGGGAAGGGTACCAAAAAATGTCTGCAGCATTGAAGGTCCCCAAGAACACAGTGGCCTCCATCATTCTTAAATGGAAGAAGTTTTGAACCACCAAGACTCTTCCTAGAGCTGGCCGCCCGGCCAAACTGAGCAATCGGGGGAGAAGGGCCTTGGTCAGGGAGGTGACCAAGAAACCGATAGTTACTCTGACAGAGCTCCCGAGTTCCTCTGTGGAGATAGGAGGACAACCATCTCTACAGCACTACACCAAGCAGGTCGTTATGGTGGAGTGGCCAGACGCAAGCCACTCCTCAGTTAAAGGCACATGGAGTTTGCCGCTTGGAGTTTGCCAAAGGCCCCTAAAGACTCTCAGACCATGAGAAACAAGATTCTCCGGTCTGATGAAACCAAGATTGAACTTTTTGGCCTGAATGCCAAGCGTCGTCTGGAGGAAACCTGGCACCATCCCTACGGTGAAGCATGGTGGTGGCAGCATCATGTGGATATGTTTTTCAGCAGCAGGGACTGGGAGACTAGTCAGGATCGAGGGAAAGATGAACAGAGCAAAGTACAGAGAGATCTTTAATGAAAATCTGCTCCAGAGCGCTCAGGACCTCAGACCGGGACAAGGCTCTGAATGTCCTTGAGTGGACTACCAAGAGCCCAGACTTGAACCCGATCAAATATCCCTGGAGAGACCTGAAAATAGCTGTGCAGCAACGCTCCCCATCCAACCTGATAGAGCTTGAGAGGATCTGCAGAGAAGAATGGGATAAAATCCACAAATACAGGTGTGCCAAGCTTGTAGAGTCATACCTGTGGCTCAGTTGGTAGAGCATGGTGTTTGCAATGGTGTTTGCAACGCCAGGGTTGTGGGTTCGATTCCCACGGGGGGCCAGTACGGGAAGAAGAAAAAAAATGTATGAAATGTATGCATTCACTACTGTAAGTCGCTCTGGATAAGAGCGTCTGCTAAATGACTAAAATGTAAAAATGTAAATGTACCCAAGAAGACTCAAGGCTGTAATCGCTGCCAAAGGTGCTTCAACAATGTTCTGAGTAAAGGGTCTGAATACTTATGTAAATGTGATATTTCATTTTTTAATATATTTTTTAAATAAATTAGCAAAAAAGTCGAAAGACCTGTTTTTGCTTTGTCATTATGGGGTATTATGTGTAGATTAAAAAATATTGAATCAATTTCAGAATAAGGCTCAATGTTATAGTACGGTACAGTAACCTGACCCCACCTTGTAGTCAGGGCAGAATATGCCCCCTACACAAAGGCTTCTCCATTAGGAATGTACTACACAGGATGTAGCTCGCTCTCTCCCAACAACACGGCTAGCGTTTCATTCTCCTTTGTTTACCTGTGTGTCTCTGGTGAATGAACACCATGCCCGCACACACTCTCTCTCTCACACGCACACACGTCACATAGAGAACATCTGTTAAAGCCAAGTCTAACCTGGCTACTGTTTCAGTTATATGTCTGCTCAGCTCGTTTGAGACAGTGACTATCTATAAGGAGCAGAAACATGGGTCACTGCGGCCGTGCTGGTCTCTCTTTTAGCCAGTCTTTACCTCTCGATGCGAGGCTCCAGCCAAACTTTATTCCCCCGGACGATTGAACCTCAGGCCTTTTCCGGCCTTGCTACATTTAGGTTAGAACTCAGAGGACAAGCTTGCTTTGAATTGCATCCTCGTCCTTGTCATAGAAATGGGAGAAACATTGGTAAAATCATTTCCAGGTCTTGAGCAAACGGAATCCTCCGAATTCTCTATCCCAGCTGTCAGGATGTCTCTATAACAGAAAAAACTATTCTAGGAAGCCAACCTTTATGAACCCATGGTCGGTTTGCCTTTGTGGTTGTTTGAATTGAAAATTAGCTGGTTGGGTATATTTTGCACATTTGCAGTAATGTTGATTATGAGACACACATTGTCACCATCCCTAAAGTTTTACTTCGTGCAATGACGACAGGGGGCAAGTGGATATTGAGTGATGTGATGTTTTCGTGCTCCTCCCAGTTCATTTTTCCTGTGTCGGAGGCTCCGTCGTCTAGCCTGGTAGTTACGTCATTACTCTCTTCCAGACAAGGGGAAATCCCCCCACGGTCTGGTCCACCAACCCAGCCTGCGTCCCAAATGGCACCCTATTATACCTTATTGGCCCTGTTCAAAAGTAGTGCACTACAAAGGGAATAGAGTTCCATGCAGACACCCATGGGAGACCAGAGGCCATGGTCACAAGCAGAGACGAATATGAATCCACATAAATTGAAATGAATGGCTCTGGCCACAAGCTTTGGCTATCAACAACTGTTGTCCTATGGGTCTCTGAGTCACAATGAGCAGACACTGTGGTTTTTAAACTGGAACTAAGAGGCTTTTACTAGTGTTGATTTATAACGCATCTATCCCATTGGAGTGAATCGGAAGATAAGTAATCACTTACATCTGTTTTCTTGTCCTAGTATGCTTAAACATATCCGTTTATCAGGGTCGTTCTGGCAAAGCACTAAGGTTGTCAAGGTTAAAGGTATGTCCTGAGACAGATGAAGGATGTGTCTGTTCTGTCTTGGCTCTAGCGCCTCACGCACTTGTGCTTTTTTGTTTTATATAGGCAACATGCAGAAGATGTTTGCATTGATAGTGTTCAGGTGAACTTCCGGGCAAAAGTCTGATTTCTCTTGGCCTTCTGAGCAGGTTGAATCTTTTACACATCCTTTTGTTTTGAGTGTAAACCACTCACATGCTGTACTGTAGGTTAGGGAACATCAACTAGATTCAGCCGCGGGACAATTTTTTCTTGAGTGGATGGTCAGGGGGCCGGAACATAATGACAAATCATTTGTAGATTTCAAGTTGACCGCAAGAAGCCAAAACAGACATATTTCATACCTTGCTTACTTTTGTCTACGATCACGTGTCTCTCTATTATGCATCGGAATACTTGGGAACAGATTTCCAAAATTAAAATCACTTGCTGATTTTCTGGTGGTTTTTCTGTCTTTTATGTCCAACAATATGTTTAAACGCATCAACGACGTAGTCCCCATAGTGACCGTACGTACATATCCCAGCCATAAGTCCAGGCAACATCCGCACTGAACTAAAGGCTAGAGCTGCCACTTTCAAGGAGCGGGACACTAATTCGGACACTTATAAGAAATTCTGGTACATCCTCCGACAAACCATCAAACAGGCAAGCGTCAATACAGGACTAAGATAGAATCCTTCTAAACTGGCTCTGACGCTCGTTGGATGTGGCAGGGCTTGCAAGCTATCAGACAGACACACAGTACCGTGGCTTGGGTTTTCTCTGTGTTGACGGGACAGTTGGCCTCTACTTTAGAGATGGGATGAGGGGACGACGAGCGGGAACAATTCACCTGGGCACTGCCACCACTTCCACTTAGAGAGAGATGGGGTGAGGGATGGAGGAAGAAGGAGAGAGACAGGGAGAGAAGAAAGGAGGAGAAAGAGACCCACAGATTATGATGTTTTTGTTCCAGCCCAGCACTAATACACCTTTCAACTCGTCCGTCACATAGTCCAGGCTGACAGAGGCCTTCCCCCCTGGAGGCAGACTACCTACACGTCTGGAACATGTCTGGACTCTGATTTGTCTCCTCCAATAGGAAGGCCTGCTGGCCGGAGCTCAACACATCATCATACTGCTCCCGCACCTGAGAGCGGACAGAGGAACACCGGTACTCATCAGACACAACTTAGTACAGAGGCATTCATCCAGGGGAGGGTGTTGTCTGACTGACCCTCTAGTCAGGTCAATGGGGTTCACTGGGCTTTTGACAAAGCAGTGGGTGGGGAACAGAGGAGGCTGATGGGAGGAGCTATAGGAGGATGGGCTAATTGTAATGCCTGAAATGGAATAAATGGAATGGTATCAAACACAGAGAAACTACGTATTTGACTCGGTTTCTTTGAGTCCATTCCGCATGCTGCCCATTCAAGTTCAGAACAGTTTGTGCATATATTATGACAACATTTTGTGATGTTTTTGTTCATTTTGGTATACGGCAAGGGGTTTTTCGACTGTTCGTGCACACCAATTTTTTTTCCTGAGGCAAGCTGAATTCAGTAGTCAAAGTCTACTCCCCTTCGTCGATGATTGGTCAAGAGTAGGGATTCTTGAATGAAGTGTTTGTTGTCATTCAACGAGAGAGGCACATTTTTTCACTTGAGAAATACTGCACCAACAATTTTGCGACTAAGATCTCCTCGTCAAAAACGTAAAAATGAATGAAAGATTTCTGCAGTTATCTTCTATTAATTCGGACTATTTTGAGGAACGGTATACTGGCTACAGCGTCTCAAGATGGATAAGCAGTACTGTTGCTGCTTTCTTCTCATTCTAAGGTATTTGAAGGGAGTATGAGAGCACACTCAGTCAGTTCGCCTTGATGAGTTTGGCTAGGCGCCAGCCGAACCGAAGAATGCTTACGCCTTTACGGGCCCTTCCCAACAATGCAAAGAGAAAGGAACTATAGAAATAATAGAAAAGTAAACATGTAATAAGAAAAGTAATAATACACGATGAATAATGATAACTTGGCTATATACAAGGGGTACAAGTACCGAGAACGCGTTTCCACTGCTCCAGAGTCCAATGGTGGTGAGCTTTACACCACTTCAGCTGATGCTTGGCATTGCGCATGGTGATCTTAGGCTTTTGTGATGCTCGACCATGGAAACCCATTTCATGAAGCTCCCGACGAAGAGTTCTTGTGTTGATGTGCATCCAGAGGCAGTTTGGAACTCGGTATGGAGTGTTGCAACCGAGGACAGATGCGCTTCAGCACTCGGCAGTCCCGTTCTGTGAGCTTGTGTGGCCTACCACTTCACGGCCGAGGCGTTGTTGCTCCTAGACGTTTCCACTTCTCAATAACAGCACTTACAGTTGACCGATGCAGCTCTAGAAGGGCAGAAATTTGATGAATTGACTTGTTCGAAAGGTGGCATTCTATGACAGTGCCACGTTGAATGTCACTGAGCTCCTCAGTAAGGCCATTCTACTGCCAATGTTAGTCTATGGCGATTACATGGTTGTGTGCTTGATTTTATACACCTGTCAGCAACAGGTGTGATTGAAATAGCCAAATCCACTAATTTGAAACGGTGTCCACATACTTTTGTATATATAGTGTATTTACAGGGATAAAGTGACATATGGTAAACAGTATGCCAACGTCAATTAGGGAACTGTCTAAAGGAGAATAGTCCTTCTTGAAGCCCTGTAGGTCATGTACTCCTTGGTTAACCAACTGCGTATAGTCGGCCAGTAACACTTTACACCAAGTTGCTGGGTCGCTGTGTCGCCTAGAAGAGGGTGTATGATGTTGAATGTCCCTGACTCAACAAACACTGACTACGAGTACAGAATGTGTTTGCGGGCAAGGTCTGCAAGAACCGGCGTGGCCTCAAGATCAACCAGGCCAGGATGAAATGCTTAGTTCCAGTGAAGGTAAATCTTAATGCTATAGCATAAAATGACATTCTAGATTATTCTGTGCTTCCAACTTTGTGGCAACAGTTTGGGGAAGCCCCTTTCCTGTTTCATCATGACAATGCCCCTGTGCACAAAGCGAGGTCCATACAGATCACTGACCTCAACCCCATTGAACACCTTTGGGATGAATTAGAACGTCGACTGCGAGCCAGGCATAATCGCCCAACATCAGTGCTCGACCTCACTAATGCTTTTGTGGCTGAATAGAAGCAAGTCCCCGCAGCAATGTTCCAACATCTAGTGGAAAGCCTTCCCAGAAGAGTGGAGGCTGTTAGACTAGCGAAAGGGGGACCAACTCCATATTAATGCCCATGATTTTGGAATGAGATGTTCAACGAGCAGGCGTCCACATACTTTTGGTCAGGTAGTGTATTTTTGTTTAATATATATGCAATATATAACTACTTTGGAATGATACACAGGATATAGGCTGCACAGGACAGGACACCGCTATACTGTAAATACAAAGCACAAAGAAGCAGACCACAACTATATAAAATTACGAAATACAGAAGTTAAACTATAGAAAGTCAACAAAAAAAAAGATTTACAGATATAAAACGGAGTCCTAACCTTCTACAAAACATTCTTCACCCCAGTGTTCAGGTAGCTGCCAGCATCTGTGTCAGACTCACCAAGATTTTCCTCCAAAGCCTCATTCTCGGTATACCTGTCTTTTGTCATCTGTTGGCTAGTATACTTGGTTTTTGCCATCTTTTTACATCCCCGAGAAGCCATTTTTATGCCAAAGTGATAAAAGGAATCCATTCAAAATACTATAACACTATATTGTGCTCTGTGTGTTCTGAGTGTGTCCTCTCTGAATCCCAAGCAAAGGTTCACATTTTTCGAAGGAGCTACTCAGTCCTATACAATCCCCCCCAGGTCATCTGCGTATGACTGGAAAGGTTATTTTATTGGCTTAATGACTGTCCATCTTTCATCTTACCCGCTTCCCAGTCTAAGGCTACACAAAAGGTTCAACGATAAAAACAACACACTTTTCGTGCACATAAATCTAGTCATTTGATGTTCTAATTCAGCCATAAATTATCTGAGAATAGTGACAATAAGCGACTTTTGTTTGTAGCTCAAAACACAGAAATTGAAGATTACCTTGTAAGATGTTTGTTGTTCAGTAAAAACAAAGTATAAAATGTACTCCTTGACTCTCTGGGCTGTCAATCGATAATGGTAGGTCACAGAACAACAAATAACATATCCTTATCATGTGTGGAGTATGCTTTCACCACCTACCAATGTTGTTCAGTCACCATCATGAGGTCCACTCTCTCACCAGTAGGTCCACTCTCTCACCAGGAGGTCCACTCTCTCACCATCATGAGGTCCACTCTCTCACCATCATGAGGTCTACTCTCTCACCAGGAGGTCCACTCTCTCACCAGGAGGTCCACTCTCTCACCATCTTAAGGTCCACTCTCTCACCATCATAAGGTCCACTCTCTCACCAGGAGGTCCACTCTCTCACCATCATAAGGTCCACTCTCTCACCATCATAAGGTCCACTCTCTCACCATCATGAGGTCCACTCTCTCACCAGGAGGTCCACTCTCTCACCATCATAAGGTCCACTCTCTCACCATCATAAGGTCCACTCTCTCACCAGGAGGTCCACTCTCTCACCATCATAAGGTCCACTCTCTCACCATCATAAGGTCCACTCTCTCACCAGGAGGTCCACTCTCTCACCATCATAAGGTCCACTCTCTCACCAGGAGGTCCACTCTCTCACCATCATAAGGTCCACTCTCTCACCATTATAAGGTCCACTCTCTCACCATCATGAGGTCCACTCTCTCACCAGGAGGTCCACTCTCTCACCATTATAAGGTCCACTCTCTCACCATCATGAGGTCCACTCTCTCACCAGGAGGTCCACTCTCTCACCATCATAAGGTCCACTCTCTCACCATCATAAGGTCCACTCTCTCACCAGGAGGTCCACTCTCTCACCATCATAAGGTCCACTCTCTCACCATCATAAGGTCCACTCTCTCACCAGGAGGTCCACTCTCTCACCATCATAAGGTCCACTCTCTCACCATCATAAGGTCCACTCTCTCACCATCATAAGGTCCATTCTCTCACCAGGAGGTCCACTCTCTCACCATCATAAGGTCCACTCTCTCACCAGGAGGTCCACTCTCTCACCATCATAAGGTCCATTCTCTCACCAAGAGGTCCACTCTCTCACCATCATAAGGTCCACTCTCTCACCATCATAAGGTCCACTCTCTCACCATCATAAGGTCCACTCTCTCACCATCATAAGGTCCACTCTCTCACCATCATAAGGTCCACTCTCTCACCATCATAAGGTCCACTCTCTCACCATCATAAGGTCCACTCTCTCACCATCATAAGGTCCACTCTCACCACCATGAGGTCCACTCTCTCACCATCATAAGGTCCACTCTCTCACCATCATAAGGTCTACTCTCTCACCATCATAAGGTCCACTCTCTCACCAGGAGGTCCACTCTCTCACCATCATAAGGTCCACTCTCTCACCAGGAGGTCCACTCTCTCACCATCATAAGGTCCACTCTCTCACCAGGAGGTCCACTCTCTCACCATCATAAGGTCCACTCTCTCACCATCATAAGGTCCACTCTCTCACCATCATAAGGTCCACTCTCTCACCATCATAAGGTCCACTCTCTCGCCATCATAAGGTCCAATCTCTCACCATCATAAGGTCCACTCTCACCACCATGAGGTCCACTCTCTCACCATCATAAGGTCCACTCTCTCACCATCATAAGGTCCACTCTCTCACCATCATAAGGTCCACTCTCTCACCATCATGAGGTCCACTCTCTCACCAGGAGGTCCACTCTCTCACCATCATAAGGTCCACTCTCTCACCATCATAAGGTCCACTCTCTCACCAGGAGGTCCACTCTCTCACCATCATAAGGTCCACTCTCTCACCATCATAAGGTCCACTCTCTCACCAGGAGGTCCACTCTCTCACCATCATAAGGTCCACTCTCTCACCAGGAGGTCCACTCTCTCACCATCATAAGGTCCACTCTCTCACCATTATAAGGTCCACTCTCTCACCATCATGAGGTCCACTCTCTCACCAGGAGGTCCACTCTCTCACCATCATAAGGTCCACTCTCTCACCATCATGAGGTCCACTCTCTCACCAGGAGGTCCACTCTCTCACCATCATAAGGTCCACTCTCTCACCATCATAAGGTCCACTCTCTCACCAGGAGGTCCACTCTCTCACCATCATAAGGTCCACTCTCTCACCAGGAGGTCCACTCTCTCACCATCATAAGGTCCACTCTCTCACCATCATAAGGTCCACTCTCTCACCATCATAAGGTCCATTCTCTCACCAGGAGGGCCACTCTCTCACCATCATAAGGTCCATTCTCTCACCAGGAGGTCCACTCTCTCACCATCATAAGGTCCACTCTCTCACCAGGAGGTCCACTCTCTCACCATCATAAGGTCCACTCTCTCACCAGGAGGTCCACTCTCTCACCATCATAAGGTCCACTCTCTCACCAGGAGGTCCACTCTCTCACCATCATAAGGTCCACTCTCTCACCAGGAGGTCCACTCTCTCACCATCATAAGGTCCACTCTCTCACCATCATAAGGTCCACTCTCTCACCATCATAAGGTCCACTCTCACCATCATAAGGTCCACTCTCTCACCATCATAAGGTCCACTCTCTCACCATCATAAGGTCCACTCTCTCACCATCATAAGGTCCACTCTCACCACCATGAGGTCCACTCTCTCACCATCATAAGGTCCACTCTCTCACCATCATAAGGTCCACTCTCTCACCATCATAAGGTCCACTCTCTCACCATCATAAGGTCCACTCTCTCACCATCATAAGGTCCACTCTCTCACCATCATAAGGTCCACTCTCTCACCATCATAAGGTCCACTCTCTCACCATCATAAGGTCCACTCTCTCACCATCATAAGGTCCACTCTCACCACCATGAGGTCCACTCTCTCACCACCATGAGGTCCACTCTCTCACCACCATGAGGTCCACTCTCTCACCATCATAAGGTCCACTCTCTCACCATCATAAGGTCCACTCTCTCACCATCATAAGGTCCACTCTCTCACCATCATAAGGTCCACTCTCTCACCATCATAAGGTCCACTCTCTCACCATCATAAGGTCTACTCTCTCACCATCATAAGGTCTACTCTCTCACCATCATAAGGTCTACTCTCTCACCATCATAAGGTCCACTCTCTCACCATCATAAGGTCCACTCTCTCACCATCATAAGGTCCACTCTCTCACCATCATAAGTTCCACTCTCTCACCATCATAAGGTCCACTCTCTCACCATCATAAGGTCCACTCTCACCACCATAAGGTCCACTCTCTCACCATCATAAGGTCTACTCTCTCACCATCATAAGGTCTACTCTCTCACCATCATAAGGTCTACTCTCTCACCATCATAAGGTCCACTCTCTCACCATCATAAGGTCCACTCTCTCACCATCATAAGGTCCACTCTCTCACCATCATAAGGTCCACTCTCTCACCATCATAAGGTCCACTCTCTCACCATCATAAGGTCCACTCTCACCACCATGAGGTCCACTCTCTCACCATCATAAGGTCCACTCTCTCACCATCATAAGGTCTACTCTCTCACCATCATAAGGTCTACTCTCTCACCATCATAAGGTCCACTCTCTCACCATCATAAGGTCCACTCTCTCACCATCATAAGGTCCACTCTCTCACCATCATAAGGTCCACTCTCTCACCATCATAAGGTCCACTCTCTCACCATCATAAGGTCCACTCTCTCACCATCATAAGGTCCACTCTCACCACCATGAGGTCCACTCTCTCACCATCATAAGGTCCACTCTCTCACCATCATAAGGTCCACTCTCTCACCATCATAAGGTCCACTCTCACCACCATGAGGTCCACTCTCTCACCATCATAAGGTCCACTCTCTCACCATGAGGTCCACTCTCTCACCATCATAAGGTCCACTCTCTCACCATCATAAGGTCCACTCTCTCACCATGAGGTCCACTCTCTCACCATCATAAGGTCCACTCTCTCACCATCATAAGGTCCACTCTCTCACCATGAGGTCCACTCTTTCACCATCATAAGGTCCACTCTCTCACCATCACAAGGTCCACTCTCTCACCATGAGGTCCACTCTCTCACCATCATAAGGTCCACTCTCTCACCATGAGGTCCACTCTCTCACCATCATAAGGTCCACTCTCTCACCATCATGAGGTCCACTCTCTCACCATCATAAGGTCCACTCTCTCACCATCATAAGGTCCACTCTCTCACCATCATAAGGTCCACTCTCTCACCATCATACGGTCCACTCTCACCACCATGAGGTCCACTCTCTCACCATCATAAGGTCCACTCTCTCACCATCATAAGGTCCACTCTCTCACCATCATAAGGTCCACTCTCACCACCATGAGGTCCACTCTCTCACCATCATAAGGTCCACTCTCTCACCATGAGGTCCACTCTCTCACCATCATAAGGTCCACTCTCTCACCATCATAAGGTCCACTCTCTCACCATGAGGTCCACTCTCTCACCATCATAAGGTCCACTCTCTCACCATGAGGTCCACTCTCTCACCATCATAAGGTCCACTCTCTCACCATCATAAGGTCTACTCTCTCACCATCATAAGGTCCACTCTCTCACCAGGAGGTCCACTCTCTCACCATCATAAGGTCCATTCTCTCACCAGGAGGTCCACTCTCTCACCATCATAAGGTCCACTCTCTCACCAGGAGGTCCACTCTCTCACCATCATAAGGTCCATTCTCTCACCAGGAGGTCCACTCTCTCACCATCATAAGGTCCACTCTCTCACCATCATAAGGTCCACTCTCTCACCATCATTTTTTTTTTTTTTTTTTTTTTTTACATTTTAGTCATTTAGCAGACGCTCTTATCCAGAGTGACTTACAGTAGTGAATGCATACATTTCATACAATTTCATAATTTTTTTTTTTTTTTCTGTGCTGGCCCCCCGTGGGAATCGAACCCACAACCCTGGTGTTGCAAACACCATGCTCTACCAACTGAGCTACAGGGAAGGTCCACTCTCTCACCAGGAGGTCCACTCTCTCAACATCATGATGTCTACTCTCTCACCATCATAAGGTCCACTCTCTCACCATCATAAGGTCCACTCTCTCACCATCATGAGGTCCACTCTCTCACCAGGGGGTCCACTCTCTCACCAGGGGGTCCACTCTCTCACCAGGGGGTCCACTCTCTCACCATCATGAAGTCCACTCTCTCACCATCATGAGGTCCAGTCTCTCAACATCATGAGGTCCAGTCTCTCACCATCATGCAGTCCACTCTCTCACCATCATGTGAGATTTGACCTGACCTTCTCTCTGGACTGTTTGAACATCCATCAGTGGGTTGACCTTTGTGTAGTTTTTAGTTCCGTCAGAATGAGAGTTTCCTGTAAGTAGTTTTATGGACTCTTATGGACTGTCACAGAGGATAGGAAACCTCATAGTTATCAACTGGCCTTTGTGTTGAAGCTGAGAGTTTTAGTGAGCAGGTGTATGTGAGCTCTCGTCTGTGATCTAACGGCATGAAAGCAATCAGACCTTCAGTACTCATGACTTCCCGCTGGTCCTGCTTTCCTGAGCACATAACATACAATACTACACAGGTACAAGCCTAAACAAACTAATCAACATGTTGCAGTCTGCTTAAAGATAATACCACACATACCCCTGCCCACTTACAGTACAGTGCATTCCAAGGATATCAGTTGGTTCAGGTCTGAAAACTCCTCAATGGATAACAAAGATCCAAGAGCTCCTAGATGCCGGGATGCCTGTCTGGGTACTTCCTGAGAGCTGCCCCTTCCTACTAATGGGCTTGTGTGAAGAAAGAGGAGTACGTGGGAAAGGAGCTTGTTAATTCAGCTTACGGCAGGATTTCTATGGCCGTCTTTCGGAGGTGACAAAGGAGGACGAAAACAAAACCAGCTGGCTTATTCTCTGCCATTGTAACACAATAAACCCCACCGGTGAATGAAGGGCATTCCATGCCCAGTGAGAGAGAGTATTAAAGTAAAGACTCCTTAGTTGAACGATGTTCGGAACTGAGAGATCATTTTAAATCAGTCAGAGCAACTTAAGTTAATTTGGGTAATTTACAGTACCCCTGTGTCTTTATGTACTGTACTATTTTCTACATTGTAGAATAATAGTGAAGACATTAAAACTATGAAATAACACATATGGAATCATGTAGTTACCAAAAAAGTGTTAAACAAATTTTTGATTCTTATTATTTTAGATTCTTCAAAGTAGCCACCCTTTGCCTTGATGACAGCTGTCATAGTATCTAATGAAGGTGGTGCCCCTCCTCGGTCGGGCGGCGCTCGGCGGTCGTCGTCGCCGGCCTATTAGCTGCCGCCGATCGTTGTTTCTGTGTCTTTTGGTTTTGTCTGTCTGTTCCGCACCTGTTTTGTGTCTGTCATTAGTGGGGGGTTTATTTAGTGTGTATTTTCAGTTGGGGTTCTCGTGCGGGATTGTTTATTGTCTACTCTAGACAGTTGCGAGTATAGCTGTTTTTTTCGCTGGACATTGTCTATTGTATTGCCGGGCTGAGCCCCGTGCGCTTTTCCGGAGTGTTTAATTTTTGGGAATGTGTTTTTCCCTGGCGGACTTTGTCACGCGCCCGGTGCCCTTCGGCTATTGTGTTGGCATTTATTATTAAAACACTGTTGCTCCGGCCCTCTGCCTCCTGCTCCTGATTCCACATCTCCACTGGTCCTAGAGAGCCGTGACAACAGCTTTGCACACTCTTGGCATTCTCTCATCCATCTTCACCTGGAATGCTTTTCCAACAGTCTTGAAGGAGTTCCCACATATGCTGAGCACTTGTTGGCTGCTTTTCCTTCACTCTGCGGTCCAACTCATCTCAAACCCCCTCAATCGGGTTGAGGTCGGGTGATTGTGGAGGCTAGATCATCTGATGCAGCACTCCATCACTCTCCTTCTTGGCCAAATAGCCCTTACACAGCCTGGTGTACACAGTGTGTTGGGTCATTGTCCTGTTGAAAAACAAATGATAGTCCCACTAAGCGCAAACCAGATGGGATGGCGTATCGCTGCAGAATGCTATGGTAGCCATGCTGGTTACGTGTGCCTTGAATTCTAAATAAATCACTGACAGTGTCACCAGTAAAACACCCCCACACCATCACACCTCCTCCTCCATGCTTCACGGTGGGAACCACTTGTGTGGAGATCATCCATTCACCTACTCTGCGTCTCACAAAGACACGGCAGTAGGAACCAAAAATCTCTGATTTAGACTCATCAGACCAAAGGACAGATTTCCACCAGTCTAATGTCCATTGCTCATGTTTCTTGGCCCAACCAAGACTCTTCTTATTATTGTTGTCCTTTAGTAGTGGTTTCTTTGCAGAAATTCAACCATGAAGGCCTAATTCCCTCAGTCTTCTCTGAACAGTTGATGTTGAGATGTGTCTGTTACTTGAACTCTGTGAAGAATTTATTTGGGCTGCAATTTCTGAGCCTGGTAACTCTAATGAACATATCCTCTGTAGTAGAGGTAACTGTGGGTCTTGATTTCCTGTGGCGGTCCTCATGAGAGCCAGTTTCATCACAGCGCTTGATGGTTTTTGCAACTGCACTTGAAGAAACATGAAGAAACTTGAAAAAACAAAGTTTTTTTAATTTTCCGGATTGACTGGCCTTCATGTCTTATAGTAATGATGGACTGTTGTTTCTCTTTGCTTATTTCAGCTGTTTTTGCCATAATATAGACTTGGTCTTTTAACAAATAGGGCTATCCTTTGTATACCACCCTTACCTTGTCATAACACAACTGATTGGCTCAAACGCATTAAGAAGGAAAGAAATTCCACAAATTAACTTTTAAAAAGGCACACCGATTAAAATGCATTCCAGGTGACTACCTCGTGAAGCTGGTTGAGAGAATGACAATACTGTGTAAAGCTGTCATCAATACAAAGGGTGGCTACTTTGAAGAATCTGAAATATATCATATATTTTGATTTGTTTATCACTTATTTGGTTACTACAAGATTCCATATGTGTTATTTCATAGTTTTGCTGTCTTCACTATTAGTCTACAATGTAGAAAATAATGGGCACACCTCTCAAACTTTTGACTGCTACTATAACAAATTGTTCTTGGAATTAGAGTGGACCTTATGGTGGTGAAAGAGTGGACCTTATGATGGTGAGAGTGTGGACGTCATGATGGTGAGAGAGTGGACCTTATGATGGTGAGAGAGTGGACGTCATGATGGTGAGAGAGTGGACGTCATGATGGTGAGAGAGTGGACGTCATGATGGTGAAAGAGTGGACCTTATGATGGTGAGAGAGTGGACCTTATGATGGTGAGAGAGTGGACATCATGATGGTGAGAGAGTGGACGTCATGATGGTGAGAGAGTGGACCTTATGATGGTGAGAGAGTGGACCTTATTATGGCGAAAGAGTGGACCTTGTGATGGTGAGAGAGTGGACCTTATGATGGTGAGAGAGTGGACCTTATGATGGTGAGAGAGTGGACCTTATGATGGTGAGAGTGGACCTTATGATGGTGAGAGAGTGGACCTTATGATGGTGAGAGAGTGGACCTTATGATGGTGAGAGAGTGGACCTTGTGATGGTGAGAGAGTGGACCTTGTGATGGTGAGAGAGTGGACCTCATGGTGAGAGAGTGGACCTTAGTGTGTGCCCTCCAGGGTCTCACCAACAAGCTATTCAGATATGACAGGCAAGTCACTGCTGTTGACGTTTAAAACACACAGCTGCAGAGAATTACTCGTGAAAACAGTTGTCAGTCAAACATTATTGAGAAAAATAACTGAAGCTACAATGCAAACACACACACACACACACACTCTCTCAAACCAGTGAATCGCCATGCTTGCCTAAACCACCACACTGCTGGGGCTCCCTACTGAAAAAACAACCATTGTGTTGGTCCAAAAGACTTCCTGACAAACATCAAGAGACCCACAATACACTCCAACGCCAGGTGTTCATCAGCTGGCTGTGCCTCAGTCCTACCAGTCTAACGGTGGAAGGATGGGGGTTGCTAATCCCTTTCCTACAAAGTTTTGAATCTGCAATGATTACCAAGGTACATAATTTATTTACAAATGCATAATTTATTATACATTTTACATGCATAAAACTAAAAAGTACACGCCAGCAATCTTACGGTCAAAAGCAAGGCTGTATTACAGTATGAATATTATGACTAGAATACATCAATTCATTTTGTCTAAATCTTTCTCTATCAGGGCTTACAGATGCCGATGATAAATTGATGTCATTTTATTACAAGAAAAACGATATGACATTCTCAGTTGGAGAAACACATTGTAGCAGAAAGGGGATGTTGGTCCAAAGATAGAGATTCCACTTCATAGCCTGCATGGAAATTTCCTCTAGCCAACTGGGCTTCAGTTTAATGTTTAGTGTCTCTTTGGATGGATTAGGCAGGGGCCCCAGCAGTTTCAGGTTTATTTTTTGGAGAGAGAACTCGGAGAAAGCTCAGATGAGAAAAACACCTGTTGATGACTGAGCTGAGGCCCCCTCAAAGAATGCATCCCTCTAGAGGCTTTAGTACCAGTAAATTTGAGAATTTCAATATCTTTTCCCCAGAACTTTCGGTGATCTATTCATATCAAAAGAGAAGCAAGTTTATGAATGACCACACACTGATATCTCACTTTGCTACTTTATGTAATGTAGCATGATGATGCACACATAACATGCTCCAGGTGTACACAGGCAGATCAACAATGCTACTGTAAACAAACGATGAGAGGCCATTGTTATAATCAGTGTCTGATAGGCGATAAGAATCTGTGGTGCTGGAGAACCTGTGATGCTGAAAGCTGATAGCCTTGCGTGTCGTGATCACTACAGGCTGGACCCCTCTCAGAATCAGGCAAGGGTCTCCAGTTCCCAATGTTTCCAATGGTCTGCCCAGGACAACAAGGACAGGGACTATCTCCATTCCTGTCTATCTATGGGAACAAAGGAACTCCCTTCAATCAGCAGAGAACCTTACACCGATTCACTTAAAACACAAGAGAGATAAGGTGTCGAACTGTCCGTCACTTCTACGGAGGGAGCTCGGTAGAAGCACAAAGAGTGCATCCCAAATGACACCCTGTTATAGTGCACTATTGGGGCCTGGTCGAAAGTAGCACATTCCTAGGAAATAGGGTGCCATTTGGGACGCACTCACAGAGAATAGGGATGACATATGCTCCGTGTTTTACACTATGATGTTATGACACGTGTGTCCCCTTGTGAATAGGGATTAGTTCAGGTGTGGTGAGAGGCATGGCCGACTGTCACCTAATACAGCAACGTCATTGGATGTTGCCCGAGTCTCGAGTCACACATTGCACAGAGGGACAGGATAGAGCCGGTCGGGCTGTGACATGGTCTCACTCAGGTCCAGGGCCACGTCACACTCTTTTTTGTTCAAATTATTATTTATTTCATCAGGAAGCCAGCCGCACCAATATGTCGGAGGAAACACTGTAGAACTGGCGACAGTGTCAGCCTGCATGCGCCCGGCCCACGACAGGAGTCGCTAGAGCGCGATGGGACAAGAACATCCTGGCCAGCCAAACCCTCCCCTAACCCGGACGACGCTGGGCCAATTGTGTATGACCTCATGGGTCTCCTGGTCGTGGACACAGCCCGGGATCGAACCCGGATCTGTAGTGACGCCTCAAGCACTGCAGTGCCTTAGACATCTACGCCACTCGGGAGGCAAGGCCACGTCATACTCTGTGTTACACACACTCTGTACTGTACTGACAAATCCTTAAGCACCTAACATGACCCCATAAAGTGTGTGTGTGTGTGTGTGTGTGTGTGTGTGTGTGTGTGTGTGTGTGTGTGTGTGTGTGTGTGTGTGTGTGTGTGTGTGTGTGTGTGTGTGTGTGTGTGTGTGTGTGTGTGTGTGTGTGTGTGTAAGAGAGCTCCCGAGTGGTGCAGCGGTCTAAGACACTGCTTCTCAGTGCAAGAGGCGTCACTACGGTCCCTGGTTCGAATCCAGGCTGAATTACATCCGGCCGTGATTGGGAGCCCCATAGGGCGGCGCACAATTGGCCCAGCGTCGTCCGGGTTTGGCCGGGGTAGGCCGTCATTGTAAATAAGAATTTGTTCTTAACTGACTTGCCTAGTTAAGTAAAAAAAATGATTTAAAAAAGGAGAGAGAGTTCAGAAATGTTTGTGTGTCCATCTGTTTGTTGGGTGTTATTGAATGAACCCAGGGAGCATGTTTACTCCTGTTTGTGTGTCTACATATCTGAGGTCAGAGATAAGCGATACAAGTGTAATCTAAGTCTAGGCAGCAATGGAGAGTCTGTGAAATTCACACCTCACTGCAGAACACCCCCTCTTTCCTCCAAACCTCCCCTCCAGACCCTCAATCCCCCTCGTCTCAACACCAATCTCTCACACCGCTCCTCTTCCAGATAGACAAGCCCTGGGGATCTATCTACCTCTATCTCGGAAAGACTGACTGACAGCACAACATGTTCCCATAACAGCTCCAGGACTTATACAGGCCTGAGAAAGTGCCACAACGTTGCAGGAAATTTTTTTAAAGATTATTGTTTTGCTGGCAGACAAGAAAGGTGGTCTGTGTCCCAAACGGCACCCTATACCCCTACATAGTGCTCTACATTTGACCTTGACCCATTGGACTCTGTTCAAAAGTAGTGCACTATATAGGGAATATGGTGCCATTTGAGATGCAGACATTATGGTTTAGTTTCTGATTTATTTCTCTGTGAAGTTCAGCAAGATGATGTTGCTGCAGATGTTACCACGGCGATGAGAGGAAGGAGTCTGATATGGCTGTCAATCATTTTCCCCAGATGCATCACATCCAAGCTGCCATTTCATAGAAGCCCAGTGTGAAAACGGTTTACAGTTGACCCTCACAGTATGACATGCATGGTAAGACTGGCCAAACCCATTTGGGAAATTTTAGAAAAGAAGCCTAAGCTCCATGGTTTTTCTAAGAGATACTTGGATTGTTAAACAGACTTTTTTCGAATCACATATATAATATAACATTCTTCCTGCACAAACACAGTTTGATCACTTGCACTCTGGCATCACAAAATAATTATTACTGGAGCCGTACAGTACAGTAGCTGCAACTGTTACAACTTCCTTAGCCAGAAAACCTGAAGAATTACATCCTGCCCTTAGAAACTGCACAGGTAGGCGATCTCTCATCCATTCCTAGTGTGAGAACATTCTACCTACAGTAGTCACAATCCTCCGCTCATCTTCCTAACTATCTCTTTTACACCATTTGCTTGGGCAGTCAGTTTCTAGAGGAGACGTTACCCAGACGTTTGTAATTTATCATTTGACATGGTCTTGGCCTGTCCTGTTGCAGGAGTTTCACTAGACTAGTTCCAGTGTTGCTCTGCTCTGGGGGACCTGAAATTTACAGGGATGCTTTCAGAAACCTGGAGAGAACTATGGGATGATTCCTGAGGGTCGGCTGGGGAAAGATGGGAGGATGGGGAACTAAATTCTGGCTGTGGATTTGTACAAAATAGACAATAAACAAAAGAGAGCATTGGAGGAGAGAATCACTCTTCTTTCATGTCTTCCATTTTTGTCTCCTTTTTTGTTTTCTTTTTTCCTCACTGTCATGGCCCTGAACACTAGAGGAAGGCTCTGCCTCCTCTTTGACTCCACATCTCCTGTTCCCAAGTATCAGAAACACATCATAAGAGTTCACTGTTCAGTTAAACACTGATGTTGGTCGGACTACATGGAAACCAATTAGCCAGAAGAACAACGGTTCCTGACCAGTCACAGACCACCTATGGGCCAGACTCATCCCAGTAGCTGTGTAGGAAGGATTAGCTGGCTCTCCCGCTGTGTGCGCGTGTGTGCGCGTGCTTGTGTGTGCGTTTGTCTATATTGAGTGGATAGGTCCACCTGGCTACAACCCTGGGGGATACTCTGATGTACCATTGGGTTGAGTAGGAAGAGAGGACCCAGTGGGAGTGGGTGAATAGGAGGAGGTGAGTGGGGGAGTGAGCGAGTGAGTGGGTGGGTGGAGAGACAGACAGGACAGAAGCTGCTGCCTCTAGATGACTAATGGCTGTCTGTGGTTCCACCTGAGCAAGCAAACCCCCATCATTAGAATCACAGAGACATGCTCTGTCACTGTCAGCCACTGTGAAATGCCTGTCTAAACATGGTGGACACATAGTGTTTTTTATTATTGCCATGTACCAGACATAGGAGAAAATCAGTGGTACATCCGTTCTAAACATATTATAGTAGGCTTTGGTGATACTTCCATAAATTCAAAATGTCTTCCTCTTTCTTGTCTTTGTTTCTGAGGCCTTTCTCTCATGGTCTGGTCTGCAGACATGGGAATGGTGGAGGGGAGATCTCTGGTTGACGTGTCTAGTCTGAACATTCTCACACCAATCTATCCTGCTGCTTTAAATCACATTTCACTAAGTTTACTTTCCCTCTGCCAGGCTAATCACCAGTTAATGAACCCCCCGTCTTAGTGCAAACAACTAATCTGGCTTAGCGATATGCGTGTGTGTGTGTGCGTGTGCGTGTGCGTGTGCGTGTGTTTTTGTGGCAAACTGTCCATTTCTATTTGTTCTGGGTAAGTACGACCGCACCGCCGACTTAATTGAAACTGCTGATTTGCATTTTACATTTGATTCCCTCTCAGCTAAAGACTTTCACATCTCTTGCCTCTGTCATAAACAATTGCGCGTCAGCCTCGTCAGACGGCTGCATAATCACATGTTAATGACTCTATCTGATTAGGAAGTTTAGAGAAGAAAAGAAGGAACACCGTTAAAGAGAAACAGAGAAGATAAACTTAACGCTGGCCGAGTCTGGCAGCTACAGCTGGGGTTTGATTTGGGGGACTGACTGATGAGTTTGTCTGTGTCCCAAATGACATCCCTTTCCCTGTATAGGCACGACTTTTGACCAGGACCCGTTGGGCACTATATAGGGGATAGGGTGCCATTTGGGATGCAGGCTGACTGATGAGTTTATTTTACTTTTCTAGCTGAGGACAAATATCGGTTGTGGGCTTCTGTCCCTTCTTAAAACAACGGCCCCCAACTAGCCATAATCTACTTCAAAGTGGCAGCTACAGTCCAGATGGGCATGGTCTGGTGGATGTGTCTCAGCTGGTTTATTGAGCGACTGGCCTGTTCTGTCCTCGCACGGCCTGGCTGTGCCCAAACATCAGAATCTATGAACGTTTAAAATACTTCAAGAGGTGAGGAAACACCAGGAGGCCTTCAAACTTCTGTTAAGGTTTTGGTTTATGGATATTTTATTCTTTTCCTCCTGTATTTGTATAATACACATTCACACACACATGCACACACTTCACAGCAAGAGCTGGTGATATATTGACCCCTGTAGATTCCAAACAGGAACCACTTCAATCAGTGCATAGATTGCCATTCACCAAAGACTTCAAATAAAGGTCAAATTAAGCTTTTATCAAAGAGAGCATGATTAGCTAACAAGGTGTGTGACTTCTCCTCTATTAACACACTCTCTCCTCTCTTCTTACACAGGAGGACACTCCTCTCCTCTTACACTGGAGGACACTCTCTCCCCATGGCCTAAAATAGACCAAGCAGGCAGATAGACAGATGGACTAATGGACAGACAGACAATCACGCAGGCAGACTGCCACAGCTCAGTAATCAGGCAGTCTGTGTTTAATAAACAGCTTTGCGGACTTTGCTGCTGTCACTCCGCACAGAAGAATGTCCTTTTACATTGTCTAGTTTGAGCCCTTAGCCCTGGCCAGCTTCACAGGAACAGAATCTATATTAAGCCTTTAGCCCTGGCCAGCCTCACAGAAACAGAATTTAGTTCAAGCCCTGAGTCCTGGCCAGCCTAGTCAGTCTTACAGGAACATAATCTAGTTTAAACCCTGAGCCCTGGCTAGCCCAGACAGCCAGCCTTACAGGAACATAATCTAGTTTAAAACCTCAGCCCTGGCTAGCCCAGACAGCCAGCCTTACAGGAACATAATCTAGTTTAAAACCTCAGCCCTGGCTAGCCCAGCCAGACAGCCTTACAGGAACATAATCTAGTTTAAACCCTGAGTCCTGGCCAGCCTAGTCAGTCTTACAGGAACATAATCTAGTTTAAACCCTGAGCCCTGGCTAGCCCAGACAGCCAGCCTTACAGGAACATAATCTAGTTTAAACCCTGAGCCCTGGCTAGCCCAGACAGCCAGCCTTAACAGGAACATAATCTAGTTTAAGCCCTGAGCCTTGGCTAGCCCAGCCAGTCAGCCTAAAAGGAACATAATGTGCCCTGAGATTCCTGTAAACCCACCCCACCAACTGTGTCCTACTCTCTCTCTCTCTCTCTCTCTCTCTCTCTTCCTCACCTCTCTCTCTCTCTCCCTCCTCGACCTCCTCCATCCCTCCCCTCTCATCAACCCTCCATGATTAAACAGGCTGTGGCCTCGCTGTATGTTTATCCAATCATTTTCCTCCATTATCCCACAAAGCCGTGCTTCCTAGGGGTGTCTAGCTAGGTTTTTCCGAGAGGTCCGTCGTCATGGTGAAAGCTCTGCGGCTTGGGGTTCATGAGTGAAGTAAAGGGCTTTGCCCCAAATGGCACCCGATTCCCTACATAGTGTGCTCCTTTTGACCAAAAGCCATATAGGGAATAGGGCGCCATTTGGGATGCACAGAAGACGTGATGCCTGGACTGGTGAAGCTTGGAGGAGAGGAGAGAGGTGGATCCTTCTTTGCATATTGGGAATTTGCGATGGAAACCTTACTATTATTGCCATCTGGCTCTGTGGTGATGCTGTATTAAACAGATGTCACCTATATAGAAGTTGGTCCTATGGACCCTGGTCAAAAGTAGTGCACTATAGGAAATAGGGTGCCATTTGGGATGTGCTCTAGACCTGCCTCTCTTGAGTCTTCTGAGTTTCTTCAAGGCCCACTGGGTGCATGACTTTCACCAGCTCACCACTAACAGGAAGAGATGAGTGCCTGAGTCGCCTTTGGGTGGATCATGGAAGGTGTCCCATCCTGCTGAGGTCTGTGAGGAGGCAGTAAGAACAGAGGCTGAGTCACTCAAGGCCCAGTGAGTTCTGTCAACATAAACTACATTACCAAAAGTATGTGGACACCTGTTCGTCGAACATCTCATTCCAAAATCATGGGCATTAATATGGAGTTGGTCCCCCCTTTGCTGCTATAACAGCCTCCACTCTTCTGGGAAGGTTTTCCACTAGATGTTGGAACATTGTTGCGGGGACTTGCTTCCACTCAGCCACAAAGGCATTAGTGAGGTCCAGCACTGATGTTCCGGTGATTAGGCCTGGCTCGCAGTCGGTGTTCCAATTCATTCCTAAAGTGTTCAATGGGGTTGAGGTCAGGGTTCGGTGCAGGCCAGTCAAGTTCTTCCACACCGATCTCAACAAACTATTTCTGTATGGACCTTGCTTTGTGCATTGGGGATTGTCATGCTGAAACAGGAAAGGGCCTTCCCCAAACTGTTGCCACAACATTGGAAGTACAGAATCATCTAGAATGTCATTGTATGCTGTAGTGTTAAGATTTCCCTTCACTGGGGACTAGCAGGAAACCGTGAAAAACAGCCCCAGACCATTATTCCTCCTCCACCAAACTTTACAGTTGGCACTATGCGTTTCCCTGGCATCTGCCAAACCCAGATTTGTCCGTCAGACTGCTAGATGGTGAAGCGGGATTCATCCCTTCAGAGAGCGCGTTTCCACTGCTCCAGAGTCCAATGGCGGTGAGCTTCACACCACTCCAGCTCATGCTTGGCATTGCGAATGGTGATCTTAGGCTTGTGTGCGGCTGCTCGGCCATGGAAACCAATTTCATGAAGCTCCCGAAGAACAGTTCTTCTGCTGACGTTGCTTCCAGAGGCAGTTTGGAACTCGGTAGTGAGTGTTGCGACCGAGGACAGATTATTTTTACGCGCTACGCGGTCCTGTTCTGTGAGCTTGTGTGGCCAACCAGTTCGTTGCTCCTAGACGTTTCCACTTCACAATACCAGCACTTACAGTTGATTGGGGCAGCTCCAGCAGGGCAGAAATTTGACTTACTGACCTGTTGGAAAGGTGGCATCCTATGATGGTGCCACGTTGAAAGTCACTGAGCTCTTCAGTAAGGCCATTTTACTGCCAATGTTTGTTTATGGAGATTGCAAGGCTGTGCTCTTGATTTTATACACCTGGCTGAAATAGCCAAATCCACTAATATGAAGGGGTGTCCACATACTTTTGTTTACATAGTGTATATACAGTATATAGGATAGAAATCAGGCAGACCCACACATGGTGGGATGACACACACACAGGCATGGATGTATGCACACGTATGTACACGTATGCACACACATACACACACACAAATGCTCCCCCACTCACTTTCCGACAGGACACACACCCCTCAACTGGGTGTCCGTGCCTTGGTTTAAACAGCAGGCTGAAGCAGTGACCCTTGCTGGGATCAGGTCCTGCATGCCTTCCTCCTGACTCAGACCAGATCAAGAGAATACCCTGCATACAGGGGGCTTTGAGGCAGGAGGAAGCTAGGGCTCTCTCTCTGCTAAACATATTAGATGGTGAGGAGGGGGAAGTCAGGAAGTTTCACCCCTTAGAATGTTTCTGTTCCAAAACACGCACACATAAGCACACACAAACTACTTTCAAATACAGTTAGCTATCTTAGCTAAAACCCGTCAAATTCCAAGAGAATCCAAACCACCCCAGTGCAACTAGTTTCCATTTTAAGACCCTGGAACTATTTTAATTCTAATACTCTCTGAAAACAGAACAGTTAGGTTGTAAATGTGTAGGTCTAGGCCTATAGTATTCGATCCCATCATGTTGACTGTTACTATATATATAGTACCCGTCAGAAGTTTGGACACACCTACTATTTTTACCATTTTATGTACTGTACTATGTTCTACACTGTAGAATAACAGTGAAGACATCAAAACTATGAAATAACACATATGGAATCATGGAGTAAGCAAAAGTGTTAAACAAATGAAAATATATTTTAGATTTTAGATTCTTCAAAGTAGCCACCCTTTGCCTTGATGACATCTTTGCACACTCTTGGCATTCTCTTAACCAGCTTCATGAGGAATGTTTGTCCAGCAGTCATGGAGGAGTTCCCACATATGCTGAGCACTTGTTGGCTGCTTTTCCTTCACTCTGCGGTCCAACTCATCCCAAACCATCTCAATTGGGTTGAGGTCGGGTGATTGTGGAGGCCAGGTCATCTGATGCAGCACTCCATCACTCTCCTTCTCGGTCAAATAGCCCTTACACAGCCTGGAGGTGTGTTGGGTCATTGTCCTGTTGAAAAACAAATGATAGTCCCACTAAGCGCAAACCAGACGGGATGGCGTATCGCTGCAGAATGCTGTGGTAGCCATGCTGGTTAAGTGTGCCTTGAATTCTAAATAAATCACTGACAGTGTCACCAGCAAAGCACCCCCACACCATCACTCTTCCTCTTCCATGTTTTGCAGTGGGCACCACACATGCGGAGATCATCCATTCACCTACTCTGTGTCTCACAAAAACACGGCGGTAGCAACCAAAAATAATTTTTTGGGACTCATCAGCCCAAAGGACAGATTTCCACCAGTCTAATGTCCATTGCTCATGTTTCTTGGCCCAAGCAAGTCTCTTCTTCTTATTGTTGTCCTTTAGTAGTGGTTTCTTTGCAGAAATTCAACCATGAAGGCCTGATTCACACAGTCTTCTCTGAACAGTTGATGTTGAGATGTGGCTGTTACTTGAAATCTGAGAAGCATTTATTTGGGCTGCAATTTCTGAGGCTGGTAATTCTAATGAACTTATCCTCTGCAGCAGAGGTAATTCTGGGTCTTGATTTCCTGTGGCGGTCCTCATGAGAGCCAGTTTCATCATAGCGCTTGACGGTTTTTGCGACTGCACTTGAAGAAACGTTAAAAGTTCCTGAAATTTTCCAGAATGACTGACCTTCATGTCTCATGTAGGGGTGTTAACCCCGGTGTCCTGGATAAATTCCCAATCTGGCACTCATGCCATCACGGCTGTCTAATCATCCCCAGCTTACAATTGGCTCATTCATCCCCCTCCTCTCCCCTGAAACTATTCCCCAGGTCGTTGCTGTAAATGAGAATGTGTTCTCAGTCAACTTACCTGGTAAAATAACGGTAAAATTTTAAAAAATTTTAAAAAATTATAGTAATGATGGACTGTCGTTTCGCTTTGCTTATTTGAGCAGTTGATAGCAGTGAGCAGATGCCATGATGGTCTTGGTCTTATACCAAATAGGGCCATCTTCTGTAAAAAAAATATATTTTAACAGGACGCACCTGTTAATTGAAATGCATTCCAGGTGACTACCTCATGAAGCTGGTTGAGAGAATACCAAGAGTGTGCCAAGCTGTCATCAAGTCAAAGGGTGGCCACTTTAAAGAATCTCAAATGTATTTTGATTTGTTTAACACTATTTTGGTTGCTACATGATTCCATATGTGTTATTTCATAGTTTTGACGTCTTCACTATTATTCTACAATGTAGAAAATAGTAAAAATAAAGAAAAACTCCTGAACGCTTAGGTGTGTCCAAATTTCTGACTGCTACTGTATATATACAGAGAGAGAGAGTGACAGGTAGATACTGAGTGACAGAGAGAGTGTCATGTTGGTCTGAAGAATGGGACCATAGCGCAGCATGTGTATCATTCCACATTTTATTTAAACTGTGAAACTATGCAAGACATACAAATAAACGAATAAACAAAACAACAAACCATGACGAAGAGGTGCAACATACACTTACTCAAAATAATCTCCCACAAAACCTAGTGGGAAAAACAACAACTTAAATATGATCCCCAATTAGAGACAACGATGACCAGCTGCCTCTAATTGGAGTTCATCCCAAAAAACAACAACATAGAAATACAGAAACTAGAACCCCACATAGAAATACATAAACTAGACAACAAAAAAAACATAGAAAAAAGAAACTAGAACCAACATAGAAATAAATAACCTAGACAAACCCCCTGTCACGCCCTGACCTACTCTACCATAGAAAATAAAAGCTTTCTGTGGTCAGGACGTGACAGAGAGAGAAAGAGAGAGAGAGTGACAGAAGGGCCTACAAGGAGGGCCTACAGCAGCACCTAGATCTTCTGCACAGATTCTGTCAGACCTGGGTCCTGACAGTAAATCTCAGTAAGACAAAAATAATGGTGTTCCAAAAAAGGTCCAGTTGCCAGGACCACAAATACAAATTCCATCTAGACACCATTGCCCTAGAGCACACAAAAAACGATACATACCTCGGCCAAAACATCAGCGCCACTGGTAACTTCCACAAAGCTGTGAACGATCTGAGGCACAAGTCAAGAAGGGCCTTCTTTGCCATCAAAAGGAACATAAAATGCAACATACCAATTAGGATCTGGCTAAAAATACAGTGCCTTGCAAAAGTACAGTATTCATCCCCCTTGGGGTTTTTCCTATTTTGTTGCATTACAACCTGTAATTTAAATGGATTTTTATTTGGATTTCATGTAATGGACATACACAAAATAGTCCAAATTGGTGAAGTGAAATGAAAAAAATTACTTTCAAGGGGCACCACCAAGCAAGCGGCATCATGAAGACCAAGGAGCTCTCCAAACAGCTCAGGGACAAAGTTGTGGAGAAGTACAGATCAGGGTTGGGTTATAAAAAAATATTCAAAACTTTGAACATCCTACAGAGCATAATTAAATCCATTATTAAAAAATGTAAAGAATATGGCACCACAACAAACCTGCCAAGAGAGTGCTGCCCTCCAAGACTCACGGACCAGGCAAGGAGGGCATTAATCAGAGAGGCAACAAAAAGACCAAAAATAACCCTGAAGGAGCTGCAAAGCTCCACCGCGGAGATTGGAGTATCTGTCCATAGGACCACTTTAAGCAGTACACTCCACAGAGCTGGGCTTTAAGGAAGAGTGGCCAGAAAAAAAGTCATTGCTTAAATAAAATAATAAGCAAACATGTTTTGTGTTCGCCAAAAGGCATGTGGGAGACTCCCCAAACATATGGAAGAAGGTACTCTGGTCAGATGAAACTAAAATGTAGCTTTTTGGTCATCAAGGAAAACGCTATGTCTGGCGCAAACCCAACACCTCCCATCACCCTGAGAACACCATCCCCACAGTGAAGCATGGTGTTGGCAGCATCCTGCTGTGGGGATGTTTTTCATCGGTAGGGACTGTAAAACTAAATGAAGGAATGATGGATGGCGCTAAATACAGGGGAATTCTTGAGGGAAACCTGTTTCAGTCTTCCAGAGATTTGTGACTGTGACAGAGGTTCACCTTCCAGCCGGACAATGACCCTAACCATACTGCTAAAGCAACACTCGAGTGGTTTAAGGGGAAACATTTAAATGTCTTGGAATTGCCTGGTCAAAGCCCAGACCTCATTCCAATTGAGAATCTGTGGTATGACTTAAAGATTGCTGTACATAAGCGGAACCCATCCAACTTGAAAGAGCCCGAGCAGTTTTGCCTTGAAGAAGGGGCAAAAATCCCAGTGGCTAGATGTGCAAAGCTTATGGAGACATACCCCAAGAGACGTGCAGCTGTAATTGCTGCTAAAGGTGGCTCTACAAAGTATTGACTTTGTGGGGGTGAATAGTTATGCACACTCAAGTTTTCCGTTTTTTGGTCTTATTTCTTGTTTGTTTCACAAAAAAAATTGGTAGGCATGTTGTGTAATCAAATGATACAAACCCTCCAAAATATATTTGAATTCCAGGCTGTAAGGCAAAAATATAGCAAAAATGCCAAGGGGGTGAATACTTTCGCAAGCCACTGTAGTTCAATCTGTTATAGAACCCATTGCCCTTTATGGTTGTAAGTTCCAGGGTCCGCTCACCAACCAAGAATTCACAAAATTGGACAAACACCAAATTGAGACTTTGCATGCAGAATTCTGCAAAAATATCCTCTGTGTACAACGTAAAACACCAAATAATGCATTCAGAGCAGAATTAGGCCAATACCCGCTAATGATCAAAATCCACAAAAGAGCCTAAAATTAAGCGATTCCCAAACCTTCCATAACAAATGCATCACCTACAGAGAGATGAACCTGGAGTCCCCTGAGGAAGCTGGTCCTATGGCTCTGTTCACAAACACAAACAGACCCCACAGAGCCCAAGACAGCAACACAATTAGACCCAACCAAATCATGAGAAAACAAAATGATAATTACTTGACACATTGGAAAGAATTAACAAAAAAACGGACCAAACAAGAATGCTATTTGGCCCTAAACAGAGAGTACACAGTGGCAGAATACCTGACCACTGTGACTGACCCAAACTTAAGGAAAGCTTTGACTATGTACAGACTCAGTGAGCATAGCCTTGCTAATGAGAAAGGGTAGACAGGCTATGGGCACACTGCCCACAAAATGAGGTGGAAATTGAGCTGCACTTCCTAACCTCCTGCCAAATGTATGACCATATTAGAGACACATATTTCCATCAGATTACACAGACCCGCAAATAATTTGAAAACAAACCCCATATCTAATGGGTGAAATACCACAGTGTGCCATCACAGCAGCAAGATTTGTGACCTGTTGCCAAAAGAAAAGGGCAACCAGTGAAGAACAAACACCATTGTAAATACAACCCATATTTATGTTTATTTATTTTCCCTTTTGTACTTTAACTATTTGCACATAATATGACATTTGAAATCTCTTTATTCTTTTGGAACTTTTGTGAGTTTATTTACTGTAAAAAATTTTTTTATTTATTTCACTTTTGTTTACTATCTACGGTGCCTTCGGAAAGGATTCAGATCCCTTGACTTTTTCCACATTTTGTTAGGTTACAGCCTTATTCTAAAATGTATTAAATAGTTTTTTTGCTCATCAATCTACACACAATACCCTATAATGACAAAGCAAAAACAGGTTTTTAGAATGTTTGCTAATTTATAAAGTATTCAGACCCTTTACTCAGTACTTTGTTGAAGCACATTACTTTGTTGAAGCACCTTTGGCAGAGATTTCAGCATTGAGTCTTCTTGGGTATGACCCTACAAGCTTAGCACACCTGTATTTGAGGAGTTTCTCCCATTCTTCTCTGCAGATCCTCTCAAGCTCTCTCTGGTTGGATGGTGAGTGTTACTACACAGCTATTTTCAGGTCTCTCCAGAGATGTTCGATCAAGTTCAAGTCGGGGCTCTGGCTGGGCCACTCAAGAACATTCAGAGACTTGTCAAGAAGCCACTCCATTGTCTTGGTTGGGTGGTTAGGGTTGTTGTCCTGTTGGAAGGTGAACCTTCGTCCTAGTCTGAGGTCCCGAGTGCTCTGGAGCAGGTTTTCATCAAGGATCTCTCTGTACTTTGCGTCGTTCATCTTTGCCTCAGTCCTGACTAATCTTCCAGTTCCTGCCACTGAAAAACATGCACACAGCATGATGCTGCCACCAATAAACTCCACCATTTTAATTTTTAATAAATTAGCAACATTTTCTAAAACCTGTTTTTGCTTTGTCATTATGGGGTATTGTGTGTAGATTGATGAGGGGAAAAAACCATTGAATCAATTTTAGAATGAGGCTGTAACGTAACAAAATGTGGAAAAAGTCAATGGGTCTGAATACTTTCCGAAGGCACTGTACATACAGTTGAAGTCGGAAGTTTACATACACCTCAGCCAAATACATTTAAAATCAGTTTTTCACAATTCCTGACATTTAATCCTAGTAAGAATTCCTTGTCTTATGTCAGTTAGGATCACCACTTTATTTTAAGAATGTGAAATGTCAGAATAATAGTAGAGAGAATGATTTATTTCAGATTTTATTTCTTTCATCACATTCCCAGTGGGTCAGAAGTTTACATACACTCAATTAGTATTTGGTAGCATTTCCTTTAAATTGTTTAACTTGAGTCCAATGCTTCGGGTAGCCTTCCACAAGCTTCCCACAGTAAGTTGGATGAATATTGGCCCATTCCTCCTGACAGAGCTGGTGAAACTGACTCAGGTTTGTAGGCCTCCTTGCTCAATACTTTTTCAGTTCTGCCCACAAATTTTCTATAGGGTTGAGGTCAGGGCTTTGTGATGGCCACTCCAATACCTTGACTTTGTTGTCCTTAAGCCATTTTGCCACAACTTTGGAAGTATGCTTGGGGTCATTGTCCATTTGGATGACCCATTTGCAACCAAGCTTCAACTTCCTGACTGATGTCTTGAGATGTTTCTTCAATATATCCACATAATCTTCCATCTTAATGATGCCATCTATTTTATGAAGTGCACCAGTCCCTCCTGCAGCAAAGCACGCCCACAACATGATGCTGCCACCCCCGTGCTTCACGGTTGGGATGGTATTCTTCGGCTTGCAAGCCTCCCCCTTTTTCCTCCAAACGTAACAAAGGTCATTATGGCCAAACAGTTCTATTTTTGTTTCATCAGACCAGGGGACATTTCTCCAAAAAGTATGATCTTTGTCCCCATGTGCAGTTGCAAACCGTAATCTGGCTTTTTTTATGGCGGTTTTGGAGCAGTGGCTTCTTCCTTGCTGAGCGGCCTTTCAGGTTATGTCGATATAGGACTCGTTTTACTGTGGATATAGATATTTTGTACCTGTTTCCTCAAGCATCTTCACAAGGTCCTTTGCTGTTGTTCTGGGATTGATTTGCACTTTTCGCACCAAAGTACGTTAATCTCTAGGAGGCAGAACGCGTTTCCTTCCTGAGCGGTATGACGGCTGCGTGATCCCATGGTGTTTATACTTGCGTACTATTGTTTGTACAGATGAACGTGGTACCTTCAGGTGTTTGGAAATTGCTCCCAAGGATGAAACAGACTTGTGGAGATCTACAATTTTTTTCTGAGGTCTTAACTGATTTCTTTTGATTTTCCCATGATGTCAAGCAAAGAAGCGCTGAGTTTGAAGGTAGGCCTTGAAATAGATCCACAGGTACACCTCCAATAGGCTAATTGACATCATTTGAGTCAATCAGAAGCTTCTAAAGCTATGACATCATTTTCTGGAATTTTCCAAGCTGTTTAAAGGCACAGTCAACTTAGTGTATGTAATCTTCTGACTCACTGGAATTTTAATACAGTGAATTAATTATAAGTTAAATAATCTGTTTGTAAACAATTATTGGAAAAATGTATTGTGTCATGCACACAGTAGATGTCCTAACCGACTTGCCAAAACTATAGTTTGTTAACAAGAAATTTGTGGAGTGGTTGAAGAATTAGCTTTAAGGACTCCAACCTAAGTGTATATAAACTTCCGACTTCAACTGTATGTAATTTACCCCACATCACAGTAATGTTTACATTATGATAACCCTAACCCTAACCCTAACCCATTATGATAAACAGTGTGGTCAAATAACACTGCATCAATGTGCCAGAAATGTCAACATGCTGCTCAGTATTTTCAACTCAACATAGAAACGGATAGAGGATCATGGAAAGAACAAAATAGCCATCACTCAGTGACAGATCTCACCAACCACAAATGTTCTCTGTTTGTTCATGCACAGAGTGCACCCATGCCATGAGAGGCTTTGCTCGGAAGATGCCCTGTAATTTTCAACCATGCAGTCAGTCAGTGGCTGTCTAGCTGACTGGCACAGTCCAGTGCCCATGACGCAATCGCTCTCCATGGGCAAAGCTAGTACTCTGGATATGCGTCCTAAATGGCACCCCATTCCCTATGAAACCTGGTCAAAAATAATGCACTCTAAAGGGAGTAGGGTGCTATTTGGGATGCAAGACACGCTTCTGTAACCCATGGTACAATTGTGTTTACCCAACCTTTTATCATTGGACACACACGGAGACAGATTGATTGAAAACAAGAAAATGTGTCCACTAGAAATTGAAAACAAGAAAATGTGTCCACTAGGATGCGCCCTTTAGTGTAATAAACCTCACACAACAAAATATATATATTTTTTTCTGTGAGTATGAGTATGGTACATATTTGTATATGTAACTGGGCAGACAAGGGGTTTGTCTTTTACAGTCTTTTCAAAGAGAGATGGGCTCTGCCCCACATGGCACCCTATTCCCTTTGTAGTGCACTGCTTTTGATCTGGTCGAAAGTAGAACACTTTATGGGGAATAGGGTGCCATTGGGGACACAACCATGGTTGTTTAGTGGTAGAAACAGGAGCCAACCGGTGATGTCAAAGATTAAGACCCTGGGGGTCACTTTGTCATTATTTACATTCTAGGTACTATAGTCACTGACATGCACTGTTTGATCCTGGATATACATTTTTTATGAAACACTTATTTTACCAGGTAAGTTAACTGAGAACACATTCTTATTTACACCAACAACCTGGGGAATAGTTACAGGGTAGAGGAGGAGGAATGAAAAAGCCAGTAGTAAGCTGCGGATAATTAGGTGGCCATGATGGTATGAAGGCCAGACTGGGAATTTAACCAGGACACCAGGGTTAACACCCCTACTCTTAAAATTAGTGCCATGGGATCTTTTGTGACCACAGAGAGTCAGGACACCCATTTAACATCCCAACAGAAAGACAGCACCCTACACAGGGCAATGTCCCCAATCACTGCCCTGTGAGATTGGTATTTTTTTTTGTTTACCAGAGGAAAGGGTGCCTCCTAGTGGCCCTCCAACACCACTTCCAGCAGCATCTTGTCTCCCATCCAGGGACCAACCAGGCCCAACGCTGCATAGCTTCAGAAGCAAGCCAGCAGTGGGATGCAGGGTGGTATGCCGCTTGCCAAATATTTTTTTTAAGTACCTGTATACATCAGTAATACTAATGTGGTTAAATACTTTGTAATAAAACATTTTCCAGTGAGGAAATGTTGTGATTCAAATTTTATTTGTCACATGCGCCAAGTACAACAGGTGTAGACCTTACAGTGAAATGCTTACTTACAAGCCATTAACCAACAATGCAGTTTTAATAAAAATAAGAGTTAAGAAAAATATTTGCTAAGTCAATGCAAATAGTCCGGGTAGCCATTTGATTAGCTGTTCAGCAGTCTTATGGCTTGGGGGTAGAAGCTGTTAAGAAGCCTTTTGGACCTATACTTGGTGCACCGGTACCACTTGCCATGCGGTAGCAGAGAGAACATTCTATGACTAGGGTGGCTGGAGTCTTTGGCAATATTTAGGACCTTTCTTTGACACTGCCTGGTATAGAGATCCTGGATGGCAGGAAGCTGTGCCGTACGCACTACCCTCTGTATCGCCTTGTGGTCGGAGGCCGAGCCGTTACCCTACCAGGCGGTGATGCAACCTGTCAGGATGCTCTCGATGGAGCAGCTGTAGAAATCTTTGAGGATCTGAAGACCTGAACCAGATCTTTTCAGTCTCCTGAGTGGGAATAGGCGTTGTTGTGCCCTCTTTACGACTGTCTTGGTGTGTTTGGATCATGAAAGTTTGTTGGTGTTGTGGACACCAAGGAACTTGAAGCTTTCAACCTGCTCCTCTACAGCCCCGTCAATTAGAATGGGGGCGTGCTCGGCCCTCCTTTTCCTGTAGTCCACAATCATCTCCTTTGTCTTGATCACACTGAGGGAGAGGTTGTTGTCCTGGCACTTCACTGCCAGGCCTCTGACCTCCTCCCTATAGGCTCACTCATCATTGTCGGTGATCAGGCATACCACTGTTGTGTCGTTGGCAAACTTAATGATGGTGTTGGAGTCGTGCTTGGCTACACAGTTGTGGGTGAACAGGGAGTACAGGAGGGGACTAAATACGCACCCCTGAGGGGCCCCCGTTTTTGAGGATCAGTGTGGCGGATGTGTTGTTGCCTACCCTTACCATCTGGGGGCGCCCTGTCAGGAAGTCCAGGATCCAGTTGCAGAGGTAGGGTCCTTAGCTTAGTGATGAGCTTTGAGGGCACTATGGTGTTGAACGCTGAGCTATAGTCAATGAACAGCATTCTCACGAAGGTGTGCCTTTTGTCCAGGTAAGAAAGGGTAGTATTGAGTGCAATAGAGATTGTGTCATCTGTGGAACTGGTGGAGCGGTATGCAAATTGAAGTGGGTTTCTGGGATGATGGTGTTAATGTGAGCAATGACCAGCCTTTCAAAGCACTTTATGGCTACAGACATGAGTGCTACGGGTCACTAGTCATTTAGGCAGGTTACCTTGGTGTTCTTGGGCACCGGAACTATGGTGGTCTACTTGAAACATTTAGGTTTTACAGACTCGGCCAGGGACAGGTTTAAAATGTCAGTGAAGACACTTGCCAGTTGGTCAATGCATGCTCGGAGTACACGTCCTGGTAATCCGTCTGGTAATCCTTGTGAATGTTAACCTGTTTAAAGGTCTTACTCACATCGGCTACGGCGAGCGTGATCACACAGTCGTCCAGAACAGCTGATGCGCTCATGCATGCTTCAGTGTTGCTTGCTTCGAAGCGAGCATAGCAGTCGTTTAGCTCATCTGGTAGGCTTGTCACTGGGCAGTTTGCGTCTGGGCTTCCCTTTGTACTCAGAAATAGGTTGCAAGCCCTGCCACATCCGACTAGCATCAGAGCCTTTGTAGTAGGATTTAGTCTTATTCCTGTATTTATGCTTTGCCTGTTTGATGGTTTGTCTGAGGGCATAGCGGGATTTCTTATAAGCATCCGGGTTAGAGTCCAGTTCCTTGAAAGCGGCAGCTCTACCTTTTAGCTCAGTGCGGATGTTGACTGGAATCCATGGCGTCTGGTTGGGTTATGTACGTTCGGTCACTGTGGGGACAATGTCATCGATGCATTTATTGATGAAGCCGGTGACTGATGTGGTATACTCCTCAATGACATGAGTCCCATAACATATTCCAGTCCTTGCTAGCAAAACAGTCCTGTAGCTTACCATCTGCGTCATATGACCATTTCCGTATTGAGCGAGTCACTGATTTTCCTGCTTTAGTGTTTGCTTATAAGCAGGAATCAGGAGGATAGAATTAGGGTCAGATTTGCCAAATGGAGGGCGAGAGAAAGCTTTGTCCCCGTCTCTTTGTGTGGAGTAAAGGTTGTCTAGAGTTTTTTTCCCCTCTGGTTGCACATGTAACATGCTGGCAGGAATGAGGTAAAACGGATTTAAGTTTCCCTGCATTAAAGTCACCGGCCACTAGGAGCCCCACCTCTGGATGAACATTTCCTTGTTTGCGTATGGCTTTATACAGCTCTTTTAGTGCAGTCTTAGTGCCTGCATCGGTTTGTGGCGGTAAATAGACAGCTATGAAAGATATAGATGAAAATGTGTGTGTGGTCCAGTATGTGTTACTGTTCATTAACATTATTGGACTGGTATGTGTTACTGTTCATTAACATTATTGGACTTGTTTTGATGTCATGTTCTGAGTCTGATAATATATTACACCCCACTCCTGAACTGGTCGCCTAATTAAATGGCTTATTCTCTTGAATTGATCATAAATGTTTTCTCAGTTAATATGGCTGTGTAATGACTTTCTTTACTACCATAATTGAGACATAGTGTATTTTGCAAATGAAACCTGCCCAAGAAGGCAGCTGCAATACAATATTATAAAATGTAATCATCATCAGTCGATAATATTGGGTCGCGACTCAACTGGCATTGTCACATTTGGGTCCCCGAGCAAAACCAGTTGAGAACCACTGGTCTAGAGCTTATCATGAGATACTCTACCTCAGGCGAGCATAACCTTGAGACTTCCTTAATATTTGATATTCGTACACCAGCTGTTATTTATAAATAGATACAGACCGCCACCCCATGTCTTACCGGAGGCAGCTGTTCTGTCTTCTGATGCACTGAAAAACCAGCCAGCTTTATGTTATCCATGTCATCATTCAGTCACTACACGGTGAAACATAAGATATTACAGTTTTTAATGTCCCCTTTGTAGGATAGTCTTGAACGGAGCTCATCCAGTTTATTCTCCAATGATTGCATGTTGACCAATAGGACGGATGGTAGAGGAGGGTTACCCACTCGCCAACAAATTCTAACAAGGCACCCGGACCCGTGTCCCCTGTATCAGCATCTTTTCTTCATGCGAATGACGAGGATTTGGGCCTTGCCTGATATCTGGAGTAAATCCTTTGCCGTCCGACTCGTTAAAGAAAAACTCTTCATCCAGTTCGAGGTGAGTAATCGCTGTTCTGATATCCAGAAGCTCTTTTCAGTCATAAGAGACAGTGGCAGAAACATTATGTAGAAAATAAATGACAAACAACGCGAAAAACACACAAAATGGCACAATTGGTTAGGAGCCGGTAGCCATCTCCTCTGGCGCAATTCTCTCATTCTCTGATTGTTCCCCAATATACTCATTGTTGTTCAAAGACCTTGCCAGTCTCTCGTTGGTCTCCATTTTTGTTTTCTGAAGACTAACGGTAGCATAGTGGTGTAATCTGGCGTAGCGTCATGGTCAACTGAGCGATTTGAATAGTGTGGCTTCAGAAGCAAGACGGATCATGTACAGCATTCTAGAGAATTAACCCCCACCCACTGCAAAGTATTTTCAGAACCTTTCAGAGAAATAAAGCTACATGTATTATTATCTCATCAACAATGTATTAGCCTATTAATCACTACCACTATCATCTATCCTTCCTTTGTGGTGATTCCAATTACCTTACAATAATTAATAGCTGATGGTTTTAAATTTCATGTCGGCCTCACAGAGCACCATTATCAGAAGTCTGTCTTAGTTGGAAACACACACCTGAACCAAAAGCTTCCTTTGTGATTTCTGATTTCATTGGCCGTGCATGAAAAGAAAGTCCATCAGAGCTGTAATAAAAGAGTGAGGTAGTATCTCAAATGGCATCCTATTCCCTTTATAGTGCACTACTTTTGACCAGGCTCTGATCAAAAGTAGTGCACTGTGTAGGGAATAGGTTGCTATTTGCAACAAATCCTAAATCTGCAGAGGGAAGGTGTGTGTGGTTAGATCATCACAGTGGTGTGTGTGAAGTGTCACTTTCAGTGTTCTGTGTTGATGGGGAAACACCATTGAAATCTTATCTGGGAGGTGTGTTAGTTAAGGGCATTCATTCATAGGCTTGTGTTACTATTCCCTATGAGGAGGGTACCTAAGCTAAAGCACAGGTAGTTATTATACATAATATGACATTTGTAATGTCTTTATTCTTTTGGAACTTCTGTGAGTGTAATGTTTACTGTTCATTTTTATTGTTTATTTAACTTTTGTATGTTATCTACTTCACTTGCTTTGGCAATGTTAACATATGTTTTCCATGCCAATAAAGCCCCTTGAATTGAATATTGTGTGACTGAGTCCCATTTGAACTGGGTCAATGAGTTCACAAAGGGTGAGGGACAAGGACTGTCAGTTGGCCTGTTGTGCTATGGCACTCTACTATATAGACTTATAGCCACATATGTTGGAAATCAAATCAAAGTTTATTTGTCACGTGCGCCAAATACAACAGGTGTAGACCTTACAGTGAAATGTTTACTAACAGTTTCTAACCAATAGTGCAAAAAAGGTATTAGGTGAACAACAGGTAGGTAAAGAAATAAAAACAACAGTAAAAAGACAGTCTATATACAGTAGCGAGGCTATAAAAGTAGTGAGGTTACATACAGACACCGGTTAGTCAGGTTGATTGAGGTAGTATGTAGATATGGTTAAAGTGACTATGTATATATGATGAACAGAGAGTATCAGTAGTGTAAAAGAAGGGGTGGTGGGTGGGACACAATGCAGATAGCCCGGTTAGCCAATGTGCAGGAGCAGTGGTTGGTCGGCCCAATTGAGGTAGTATGTATATCCTGCCTGTTTGGCCCTGTCCGGGGGTATCATCGGATGGGGCCACAGTGTCTTCTGATCCCTCCTGTCTCAGCCTCCAGTATTTATGCTGCAGTAGTTTATGTGTCGGGGGGCTAGGGTCAGTCTGTTACATCTGGAGTATTCTCTTGTCTTATCCGGTGTCCTGTGTGAATGTAAATATGCTCTCTCTAATTCTCTCTTTCTTTCTTTCTTTCTTTCTCTCGGAGGACCTGAGCCCTAGGACTACCTGGCATGATGACTCCTTGCTGTCCCCAGTCCACCTGGCCATGCTGCTGCTCCAGTTTCAACTGTTCTGCCTGCGGCTACGGAACCCTGACCTGTTCACCGGACGTGCTTGTTGCACCCTCGACAATTACTATGATTATTATTATTTGACCATGCTGGTCATTTACGAACATTTTAACATCTTGACCATGTTCTGTTATAATATCCACCCGGCACAGCCAGAAGAGGACTGGCCACCCCTCATAGCCTGGTTCCTCTCTAGGTTTCTTCCTAGGTTTTTGGCCTTTCTCAGGAGTTTTTCCTAGGGAGTTTTTCCCAGCCACCGTGCTTCTTTCACATGCATTGCTTGCTGTTTGGGGTTTTAGGCTGGGTTTCTGTACATCACTTTGAGATTTCAGCTGATGTACGAAGGGCTATATAAATAAATTTGATTTGATTTGATTTGATGTACATGACTGTATAGTTATAGTGACTATGCTTATATGATAAACAGAGAGTAGCAGCAGCGTAAAAAGCGGGGTTGAGGGGGGACTCACAATGCAAATTGTTCCGGGTAGCCATTTGATTACCTGTTCTGGTCTTATGGCTTGGGGGTAAAAACTTTTGAGAAGCCTTTTTGTCCTAGACTTGGCAGTCCGGTACCGCTTGCCATGCGGTAACAGAGAGAACAGTCTATGACTGGGGTGGCTGGGGTCTTTGACAATTTTTAGGGCCTTCCTCTGACACCGCCTGGTGTAGAGGTCCTGGATGGCAGGCAGCTTAGCCCCAGTGATGTACTGGGCCATACGCACTACCCTTTGTAGTGCCTTGCGGTCAGAGCCTGAGCAATTGCCGTACCAGGCAGTGATGCAACCAGTCAGGATGCTCTCGATGTTGCAGCTGTAGCACCTTTTGAGGATCTCAGGACCCATGCCAAATCTTTTTAGTTTCCTGAGGGGGAATAGGCTTTGTCATGCCCTCTTCACGACTGTCTTGGTGTGTTTGGACCATTCTAGTTTGTTGTTGATGTGGACACCAAGGAACTTCAAGCTCTCAACCTGCTCCACTACAGCCCCATCGATGAGAATGGGGGCATGCTCGGTCCTCCTTTTCCTGTAGTCCACAATCATCTCCTTAGTCTTGGTTACGTTGAGGGATAGGTTGTTATTCTGGCAACACCCGGCCAGGTCTCTGACCTCCTCCCTACAGGCTGTCTCGTTGTTGTCGGTGATCAGGCCTACCACTGTGTCGTCTGCAAACTTAATGATGGTGTTAGAGTCGTGCCTGGCCATGCAGTCGTGGGTGAACAGGGAGTACAGGAGGGGACTGAGCACGCACCCCTGGGGAGCTCCAGTGTTGAGGATCAGCATGGCAGATGTGTTGCTAACTACCCTCACCACCTGGGGGCGGCCCGTCAGGAAGTCCAGGATCCAGTTGCAGAAGGAGGTGTTTAGTCCCAGGATCCTTAGCTTAGTGATGAGCTTTTAGGGTACTATGGTGTTGAATGCTGAGCTGTAGTCAATGAATAGCATTCTCACATAAGTGTTCCTTTTGTCCAGGTGGGAAAGGGCAGTGTGGAGTGCAATAGAGACTGCATCATCTGTGGATCTGTTTGGGCGGTATGCAAATTGGAGTGGGTCTAGGGTTTCTGGGATAATGGTGTTGATGTGAGTCATTACCAACCTTTCAAAGCACTTCATGGCTACGGACGTGAGTGCTACGGGTCTGTAGTCGTTTAGGCAGGTTGCCTTTGTGTTCTTGGGCACAGGGACTATGGTGGTCTGCTTGAAACATGTTGGTATTACAGACTCAATCAGGGACATGTTGAAAATGTCAGTGAAGACACCTGCCAGTTGGTCAGCACATGCCCGGAGCACACATCCTGGTAATCCGTCTGGCCCCGCAGCCTTGTGTATGTTGACCTGTTTAAAGGTCTTACTCACATCGGCTACGGAGAGCGTGATCACACAGTCGTCCGGAACAGCTGATGCTCTCATGCATGCCTCAGTGTTGCTTGCCTCGAAGCGAGCATAGAAGTGATTTAGCTCGTCTGGTAGGCTCGTGTCACTGGGCAGCTCGCGGCTGTGCTTCCCTTTGTAGTCTGTAATAGTTTGCAAGCCCTGCCACATAAGACGAGTGTCAGAGTGTTCAATCTTAGCCCTGTATTGACGCTTTGCCTGTTTGATGGTTCGTTGCAGGGCATAGCAGGATTTCTTGTAAGCTTCCGGGATAGAGTCCCGCACCTTGAAAGCGGCAGCTCTACCCTTTAGCTCAGTGCAAATGTTGCCTGTAATCCATGACTTCTGGTTGGGGTATGTACGTACAGCCACTGTGGGGAAGATGTTCTCAATGCACTTATTGATAAAGCCAGTGACTGATGTGGTGTACTCCTCAATGCCATCGGAAGAATCCCGGAACATGTTACAGTCTGTGATAGCAAAACAGTCCTGTAGTTTAGCATCTGCTTCATCTGATCACTTTTTTATAGACCGAGTCACTGGTGCTTCCTGCTTTAATTTTTGCTTGTAAGCAGGAATCAGGAGGATAGAGTTGTGGTCGGATTTACCAAATGGAGGGCAAGGGAGAGCTTTGTACGCATCTCTGTGTGTGGAGTTGCACATTTAACATGTTGATGGAAATCTGGTAGAACTGATTTAAGTTTCCCTGCATTAAAGTCTCCAGCCATAGGAGCGCTGCCTCTGGGTGAGTGGTTTCCTGTTTGCTTATTTCCTTATACAGCTGTCTGAGTGCAGTCTTAGTGCCAGCATCTGTCTGTGGTGGTAAATAAACAGCCACGAAAAGTATAGCTGAAAACTTTGTAGGCAAGTAGTGTAGACTGCAATTTATCACAATATACTCTACTTCAGGCGAGCAAAATCTAGAGACTTCCTTAGATTTGGTGCACCAGCTGTTGTTTACAAATATGCACAGACCGCCCCCCTCGTCTTACCGGATTGTGCTGTTCTATCTTGCCGGTGCAGCGTATATCCCGCTAGCTGAATATCCATGTCGTCATTCAGCCACGATCCTGTCCTAATATCCAGAAGCTCTTTTTTGCCGTAAGATACGGTGGCAGAAACATGTACAAAATAAGTTACAAATATCGCAAAAAAAAACACATAATAGCACAATTGGTTGGGCGCCCGTAAAACTGCTGTCATTTCTTCCGGCGACATTTTTCTGTAAAGGGTGGTATTGTTACACCCTGATCAGTTTTACCTGTCCTCATTATTGTCTCCACCCCCTCCAGGTGTCGCTTGTTTTCCCCAGTGTATTTATCCCTGTGTTTCCTGTCTTTCTGTGCCAGTTCGTCTTGTATGTTTCCAAGTCAACCAGCGTTTTTCCCGTTCTCCTGCTTTTTGCATTCTCTTTTTTCTAGTCCTCCCGATTTTGACCCTTGCCTGTTTCTGGACTTTGTACCTGCCTACCTGACCATTCTGCCTGCCTTGACCACGAGCCTGTCTGTCACTCTATACCTCCTGGACTCTGATCTGGTTTAGACTGTCACGTCCTGACCAGTATAGGGGTTATTTGTTATTGTATTTTGGTCAGGACGTGGCAGAGGGTATTTGTTTTATGTGGTTCGGGGTGCTGGTTTGTTTAGAAGGGTGTTTGATTTATTATTTCTGGGTTTTGGGTTATGTTCTATGTTTTTGTATTTCTATGTTCTTTCTAGTTTAGTATTTTCTATGTTAGATATTGGGTGTTGGACTCTCAATTGAAGGCAGGTGTTTGTAGTTGCCTTTGATTGAGAGTCCTATATATAGGGATGTGTTTTGTTTGTTAATTGTGGGTAGTTGTCTTTAGCACTGCTGTAGTAAGTATAGCCTGTTAAACTGTCTTCTGTCGTTCTTTTGTTTATTGTTTTTCTCGTGTTCACATTTATTTAATAAATTAATATGATGAGCACGCAACCCGCTGCGCCTTGGTCCTCTCTTCACGAAGACAGACGTTACATAGACCTTTTTGCCTGTCCACGACCATTCTCTTGCCTACCCCTTGGATTAATAAACATCGTAAGAATCCAACCATCTGCCTCCTGTGTCTGTATTTGGGTCTCGCCTTGAGTGGTGTGTTTTGGAAAATTAATAGGAGAGTGCATGTGAATAGAGCAAGAGCTTGGGAAATACTATAGTTTATAGAATGACATCAGAGTCCCAAACCGCAGAGCCTTTGTTTAGTCTGATGCTCTGTCCAACCTGCGCTGACCTAAAAGATGACTCAAATGGTACCCTATTCCCTATTTGTGCACAATCTTTTGGCCAGGGCCCATAGGCCCAAAGTAGTTCACTTTTTAGGGAATAGGGTGGCATTTGGGAAGCTGACCTACAGGATGGCTCACTGAGCCCTAATGTGTTCATGCATTCAGATGAACACTGTAAAAGCCTACTGAGTCTAAATATTAGGATGTGTCATGGATAAGATTACATTGGTATACGTGTAGCTACACCCACATCCTTTACAGTAGATGAATGAACAGAGCCAATGCTGTCATTGTACACACTCACATAAAGTGAGTGTGTACTGTGAAGTGGAATTTTGTCTAAAACAGGAAGTAATCTCTGATAAAAGTCAACCATTTGCTCTGATAAGAATCTCTCTGATGGTATCAGTGACGAGGTCATCTTCTAGCTAGACGAGCTCCCGTAGAGACCAGGTGATTGTGTCCAGACAGTAAAGTGACTGCTGCATTCTAAAGGTCGTCCCAAATGGCACCCTACACCCTATTCTCTATATAATGCATTACTTTTGACCAGGGCCTATAGGGTCTGGTCGAAAGTAGTGCACTATATAGAGAGTAGCGTGCCTTTTGGGATGCAGTTTAACTGTGAGATTAAGAGGATACACCTTTAACTCTAAATGGGTTAGTCTGTGGTGCCTGGTGGAATCTGCAGCACATCCTTCTACCTTACTAACTCTGATAAGACAAGTGACACATCTTGGCTGGTTGTCTGAATCTGCCCCACTCTCCAGATCCTAGACGTTGATAGGCCGGTTGGAGTTACAGCTGGATGACATTTTCTTGCGGAGGATGGACTCAAAAAAAAACTTTTTGTAGAGCTAGCTAGTCCCACTCCTTGCACCAACCCTAACCCCTTTTGTAGGGCAGTTAGTCCCAACCCTAACCCCCTTTTTTTAAGGCTAGCTAGTCCCACTCCTTGCCCCAACCCCCTTTTTGTAGGGCCAGCTAGTCAAAATGAAACAGGGGTCCTGCCTCTGCTTTGGTCTTACCAAGCTAACCATTTTAATTCAAACATTTTTGGTTTTAATATATTTGCACAAATAGAAAGACAGTTTGTACAGAGTCCAAAACAACAACAGTATGTGCAGGAAGAGAGAAAAATCCCAGAAGGGCTTGTCGAGTAGCCCCCCCCCCCCCCCCCATTGCAAAAGAGGTCAAATAAAATGTAATAAATCTAAGCAGGAAGTCAAGCTACTGGGGATGTAGAGCTGTGATAGGCTCTAAACAGTTTTTTTGAAACCCTAACGGGGAGAGCTTGACAAGATCAGACAGAGTGAGTTCCAGATTGTAACGCCCTGGCCATAGAGAGGGGTTTTTTGTTCTTTATTTTGGTTAGGCCAGGGTGTTACATTGGGTGGGCGTTCTATGTTCATTTTCTATGTTGTCTGTTTCATTGATTTTGGCCGTGTGGCTTCCAATCAGGCACAGCTGTTGTTGGTTGTTGCTGATTTGGAGTCACACATAAGTGCCTGTTTTTCCGTTGGGGTTTTGTGGGTAATTGTTTCTGTTTAGATTATTTTCCGAACAGGACTGTTCTGCTGTCGGTTATCTTGTTTTTGTATAGTGTTCTTACGTTAATTAAATACAATCATGATGAACACTAACTCCGCTGCGCCTTGGTCTACTCTCTCTCCCGACAGCCGTTACACAGATCAAATCTGAACTATTTACCTGAACTCTTAAAACCTGTTACGGCTAGATGTTCCGCTAGCGGAGCCCCTCGACAACATCCGGTGAAATGGCAGAGCGCCAAATCGAAATGAAATTACTGTAAATAATAAACTTTCATGAAATCACAAGTGCAATACATCAAATTAAAGCTGAACTTGTTGTTAATCCAGCCGCCATGTCAGATTTCAAAAAGGCTTTACGGCGAAAGCAAACCATGCGATTATCTGAGGACAGCGCCCATCATACAAATGCATAACAAATCATTTTCAACCAGGGAGGTGCGACACAAAAGTCCGAAATAGCGGTATAAAAAATGCCTTACCTTTGATCTTCTTCTGTTGGCACTCCAAAATGTCCCAGTTACATCACAAATTATCCTTTTGTTCGATAATGTCCATCTTTATATCCATAAAAACTCAGTTTAGCTGGCGCGCTTCAGTCAAAAATCCACTCAGTTTCCCTCCGTCAAGATGCATACAAAATGAATCCCAAACGTTACTAATAAACTTTTCCAAATAAGTCAAACAACATTTATAATCAAACCTTAGGTATCCTATTACGCAAATAAACGATACAATTTAAGACGGAGAATCGTTATTGTCTTTACCGGAGATAAACAAAAAGAATGCGCACTCGTCAATGCGCAAGGAAACACTACAAGCCAAAATGGGAGCCACCTAGAAAAACTACAATTTCTGGGTCATTTTTCCAAAAACCAGCATGAAACTCTTTCTAAAGACTGTTGACATCTAGTGGAAGCCCTAGGAACTGCAATTTGGGAGGACAGGGGCTTATAATTATAGTACTAGCCATTGAAAATAGAGGTAAACTGAATTTCTTTTTTTGGGGAATGATCTGTCCTCGGGGTTTCGCTTGCCATATCAGTTCTGTTATACTCACAGACATAATTTTAACAGTTGTAGAAACTGTAGAGTGTTTTTTCTATCCAAATCTACCAATTATATGCATATCCTAGCTTCTGGGCCTGAGTAACAGGCAGTTTACTTTGGGCACACTTTTCATCCGGACGTGACAATACTGCCCTCTAGCCCGAAGAGGTTTTAACCATACATTTTACATGTGTGCCATAGAAGTCCATAATTACAAAACTATTTGAGTAGTAGTCTTTCAATTACAATGTCACATGATAGAGAAAAAAATATATACATTTTGAGAATGCAACAACCCATATTCCTTTGACATTGACTCTGATTGACAGCTCAGGTACTGCCCCCAGCTAAGGTAATGCCTTCAGGTGAACAATTCTCTCAATGAAAGACTAAATTCACACACATGCCGGGACATGAAAAGGCCCAGCCACTCTGTACCTCTCTGTACTCTGATGAGTCGTTCTAATGCGTGCCATATAGTCCCAAGTCCTCGCTGAACAATTAAAGTACATAGGGTTTGGTTTCCTTTCATGGAAGGGAACACAGTGCCCGAAGCTGGGTCTGGGAGTGGACTTTTAGGTTCCCACAGTGGACGGATGGTGTCAGAAGTGGGGGAATCTTTTTGATGTGACCTTTCACAGGAAATTAATCCCTCTAATCTCACACACACACACACACACACACACACACACACACACACACACACACACAGCGTTCCAACATCCACTGTTACTGAGCTGATCATATAACTTTTTTTACCTTTATTTAACTAGGCAAGTCATTTAAGAACAAATTCTTATGTACAATGACGGCTTACACCGGCCAAACCCGGACGACGCTGGGCCTAAATCTCATTACACATAAATAGTACCAATATAAAACAAACACAGGGTTATAGTACAGTAGATGTACGTTTATAGTAGAACGGGGGTAAATAAAGGGCAGGTTGTGGCCTTGTCCCAACGCATCCTGGGGCCATAGAATCTTTGTCAGTGGCAGGTGTTTGGGCAGATTCAGGCAAAGCACAAGCCTCTCAGGAGCATGTAGTTATTTTCATACAGGAGCCAATTAGATCTCATGTGGTTCAGATCTGATTTTGTCCCTCAGTAAGTTCAACCTCAACCTGTGATTTACTGTGGGGAACTCATGGACACCTTTAGAAATCATCAAAGGTGAGCGGCAGCGACACACCGCTAGTGAACCTGAGGTCGCTAGCTAGCCGGCTGTTCTCCACCCAAAATAAATTCCTGACTGATTGAACTCACTGGCTTTATTGGCTTTTTTCGTGCTCTCCTTTGACTGGTTCCAGATCTGTTTGTGCAATCCAAACAAAGACATATGAGTTAGCAAGACAGCACAAACAGAACTGGAACCAGGCTATGTCCGCCTAGCCCCAACACAATACAATCAACCAGTTAAATGTGTTCCCTATTGATCAATCCTCGTGAATGTCCCCAGCCATAAAACCTTGAATCAACCAAACATAAACAGATAAGGAAACCAAATTAAAAGAGGATTATGATGAGTGTACAGTACTGTATGCCTTGCTTTTATAGACTGAACAAGCATCTTGGATGTATCCCAAATGGCACCCTATTGGTCCTTGTCAAAAGTAGTGCACTATATAGGGATAGGGTGCCATTTGGGAGCAGGGTGCCCTTGATTCATCCTCTTCAGCCAGTTGGTTCCAGTTAAGGTAACATCGTGTGACAGGGATGCTAACCAGATGAAGAGCTTCTGTTAATGACTCACCGGTACGAAGGCCGTCTGCCTGCAGCAAAAGAAGAGAAAAAAGAGAGAAAGAAAGAGAAAGAAACAATGAGAGAAACCACAGCACCCGTACATGAAAAGGTACGTGTGAGTGAAAGCATTTTGGACGATATCTCACCTTGCAGATTCAATTACACAGGACAAACAAAGGGGTTGACAATGAAATAGATCAAAAAGACTTCATCTGTACAATACCTGAGGCTGACTTTGTGGAGGAGCACAATGGTACTGAGAAGCTGTCCTGGACACTGGGACAATATCACAGGTTGTCCCAAAATCCCCCTGTTCCAGACAAAAACACACAGGAGAGCTTCCCATGGGAAAGCTCACTCTTAATTATTGGATACATTTATTCAGCAAGATACGTCATTTAATGGTGTACCATCAATCTATAAGGCTTTTACTCAATGTGAACTCAAACTGTTCAGTGAACTCAAACTGTTCAGTGTTCCAAGTATTGAGAACTTTGCATTGTTGTATAAGCCTACAGTATTTGTTATTGATGTGCTGCAATGTGCACTAACAAATAAAGAACGCTAAATATAAAGCGCCTACATTTTTCGTCTAACCACATGGTGCAGTCACATAAAAGCAAGAATGGGATTGAACTGAAATAGACTCTCTGTGGAAAACTACAGCAGGGATATAGAGGAAACTGGAGCAAGAGTCCATCTGGTGGCCAAATAATTAAACAAAAGTCTGTAGTTCACAGGAAGATGAGCATGGGACTAGGCTCCTTTTCAAAAAGAAAACATTTACATTTTAATGTGGCAGTCATTAAATATTGGTCTCTTTCGGCATGACCTTTGTTTTAGATTCAGCCACAGCTTCATTAAATACTGTTATTTTTTTTAAGAACATGGGATGGCTGTATTTCATATGCTAATTACATATTTATTTTCTTACAAAATATTTTTTATCATCAAAACAGAGATGAATTATTCTGAGCTTCAAAATAATTGTATTATAATGAAGATGAATATGCCATTCTATGATCAACACTGTCTACCAGCTATGCAGCACTACAACGTACACTACATCACCAAAAGTATGTGGACACCTGGTTGTCCAACATCTCAATCCAAAATCATGGGCATTAATATGGAGTTGGTCCCCCCTTTGCTGCTATAACAACCTCCACTCTTCTGGGAAGGCTTTCCACTAGATGTTGGAAATTTGCTGCGGGGACTTGCTTCCATTCAGCCACAAGAACATTAGTGAGGTCGGGCACTGATGTTGGGCAATTATGCCTGGCTTGCAGTCGGCGTTCAAATTCATCCCAAAAGTGTTCTATGAGTTGAGGATAGGGCTCTGTGCAGGCCAGTCAAGTTCTTTCACACTGATCTCGACAAACAATTTCTGCATGGACCTCGCTTTGTGCACGGGGACATTGTCATGCTGAAACAGGAAAGGGCCTTCCCTAAAATGTTGCCACAGTTGGAAGCACAGAATCGTCTAGAATGTCATTGTATGCTGTAGCATTAAGATTTCCCTTCACTGGAACTAAGGGGCCTAGCCCGCACAATGAAAAACAGCCCCAGACCGTTATTCCTCCGCCACCAAACTTTACAGTTGGCACTATGCATTGGGGCAGGTAGCGTTCTCCTAGCATTCGCCAAACCCAGAATCGTCCGGTGGACTGCCAGATGTTGAAGCGTGATTCATCACTCCAAAGAACGTGTTTCCACTGCTCCAGAGTCCAATGGCGGCGAGCTTTACACCACTCCAGCCGAAGCTTGTCATTGCGCATGGTGATCTTAGGCTTGTGTGTGGCTGCTCGGCCATGGAAACCCATTTCATGAAGCTCCCGAAAAAACAGTTATTGTGCTGACGTTGCTTCCAGAGGCAGTTTGGAACTCGGTAGTGAGTGTTGCAACTGAGAACAGGTCCCGTTCTGTGAGCTTGTGTGGCCTACCACTTCACGGCTGGGCTGTTGTTGCTCCTAGACGTTTCCACTTCACAATAACACAATAACCAGCACTTACAGTTGATCGAGGCAGCTCTAGCAGGGCAGAAATTTGATGAACTGACTTGTTGGAAAGATGGCATCCTATGACGGTGCCATGTTGAAAGTCACTGAGCTCTTCAGTAAGGCCATTCTACCGCCAATGTTTGTCTATGGAGATTGCATGGCTCTGTGATCGATTTCATACACCTGTCAGCAACGGGTATGGCAGAAATAGCCGAATCCACTAATTTGAAGGGGTGTCCATATACTTTTGCATATCTAGTGTACCAGTGAATTTGAACTGAACATTTCACTGAAGAACATTCTTTTATTCTGGACTCACATAGGTCATGGCCGTGTGCCAAACACCACCCTAATTCCTATATATAGGAAATAGGGTGCAATTTGGGATCCAGATCATATGACTGATATCCATTGCAGTTTTCACACCGTACAGAGATAGCTTGGTATCAAAGGCATTCAGAGAGGTGAGAAAGAGTCAAATAGCTCTTTCATCCCACTAACCTGACCTAAACTGCTCAAAGGTCTGGAGGGTGGGTGGGGTTGGGCTATAACCCCCAGAAATGGCTATCCTTTCATCTACCTAGCCCTTCACTCTCAATAATATCCCACAGTTCAATTCCTCACTTCTTTATATATCAGATACACATTCAAATCCAATCTATCTATTTCAAAACCTGATATCGCAGACCCAACAATAGGTAAAACCCAACCGCCCTTGCAATATTTCTATATATCATCAATTCATTATGTAATGTGATAATCGGCTGTTATGGTTCATCTGTTCAGAGCCGACAGAAGTTCACATGGGATAATTGGTGGGGGATAGTGATTGGTTAACAGTGTGGGATGAAAGACAGAGAGCTTCAGAGCAAAACTTCCCAACCACTACAAAGGACTCAGGGTTCAAGAAGCCAATGTTGTCCATAGCAGAGCTTTGACATAGTCACGCTACAACTTTCTGCTACTTTCACAGCTTTATGGATGGGAAATCCGGTCAGGGTAGTACCACAGAGAGTGAAATTATACCTATGACACATTTTCTCTCTATTGTAAGCTATATCTTTTGTTATGATGCCAAGGCTGTTTGGAATTCAGACACTAGACCAGATCAAGTGTTAGTATATCAAAGTTTGCACCTGTTCTTTTCAAAAGTGAATAAAACTTAAGGTAGAGCACAAGTAAACAAGATAAGGAATACGATCTTGAGAAAGGGATCAAGTGTAAAAATATATATATTTTTGTTTATGTCTATGTTTTTGTATTTTATTGCCTTCTGAAAGTGCAAAAGCCTAGTAAATCTAGCCCAAGGTATTGTACAGTGATCCTATTATGATCAACATAGCATTCCATCTACCAAATCACATTCAGGTCGTTCACCTCACTGTGCATTCCTGACATCATGTGGAAGGTACACTCCCGAGGTGTCAGATGTCTGACATTTCTTCTTCATTTTCATACCTTTTGAACTGGGACACATCTGAAAATACTTCACCCTTAGAGATTTGTTCCAGAACACTCAGAGACCATAACACTGTCTCTTTCTCTCTCTCTCTCTCTCTCTCTCTCTCTGTCTCTGTCTCTTTCTGACTTTCTCTCTGTCTGTTTCTCTCTCTCTCTTTGTCTGTCTCTGTCTCTGTTTCTGTCTGTCTCTCTGTCTCTCTCTCTTGCTGTCACTGTAGATCTCTCTCTTTCTCTCTCTCTCTCTCTCTCTCTCTCTCTCTCTCTCTCTGTCTCTGTCTCTGTCTGTCTCTTTCTGACTCTCTCTCTGTCTGTTTCTCTCTCTCTCTTTGTCTGTCTCTGTCTCTGTTTCTGTCTGTCTCTCTGTCTCTCTCTCTTGCTGTTACTCTGTAGATCTCTCTCTTTCTGTCTCTCTCTCTTCCTCTCTCTCACAACGACTATGAAATCAGTCTCACAATGACTATGAAATTGAAACCGTGTAAGTGATGGCTTCACATTGTACTTAAATGTTGTTTTTGCAGTGTTTAATGTATTGAATCTAAATCATGCAAAATAAAGTTAGACTGTCTTATTGGCCTAGTTCTATAGAAGTTTATCCTTACAGACTCCACTCTCACATAGAAATGTAACCATTTTTGCACTCATGTAGTAACGACTGTAGAGCCATTTGCAAAACATAGAAAAAGCCATTTGCAAAACCCCAGTGTTAAATATGTTAAGAAGCCTTACAATCTTAATAATGCTTATACAGTACCAGTCAAAAGTTTGACACACCTACTCATTCGAGGGATTTTCTATATTTTTACTATTTTCTACATTGTAGAATAATAGTGAAGACATCAAAATGATGAAATAGCACACATGGAATCATGTAGTAACCAAATAAGTGTTAAACAAATCAAAATATATTTAATATTTTAGATTCTTCACAGTAGCCACCCTTTGCCATGATGACAGCTTTGCACACTCTTGGCATTCTCTCAACCAGCTTCACCTGGAATGCTTTTCTAACAGCCTTGAAGGAGTTTCCACATATGCTGAGCACTTGTTGGATACTTTTCCTTCACTTTGCGGTCCAACTCATCCCAACCCACTCAATCGGTTTGAGGTTGGGTGATTATGGAGGCCAGGTCATCTGATGCAGCACTCCATCACTCTCCTTCTCGGTCAATTAGCCCCTACACAGCCTGGAGGGGTGTTGGGTCATTTTCCTGTTCAAATGATAGTCCCACTAAGCACAAACCAGATGGGATGGCGTATCACTGCAGAATGCTGTGGTGCCACCAGCAAAGCACCCCCACACCATCACTCCTCCTCTTCCATGCTTCACAGTGGGAACCACACATGCAGAGATCATCCATTCACCTACTCTGCGTCTCACAAAAACACGGCGGTAGGAACCAAAAATCTCACATTTGGACTCATCAGCCCAAAGGACAGATTTCCACCAGTCTAATGTCCATTGCTCATGTTTCTTGGCCCAAGCAAGTCTCTTCTTCTTATTGTTGTCCTTTAGTAGTGGTTTCTTTGCAGCAATTCGAACATGAAGGCCTGATTCACTCAGTCTCCTCTGAACAGTTGATGTTGAGATGTGTTTGTTACTTCAACTCTGTGAAGCATTTATTTGGGATGCAATTTCTGAGGCTGGTAACTCTAATGAACTTATCCTCTGCAGCAGAGGTAACTCTGGGTCTTGATTTCCTGTGGCGGTCCTCATGAGAGCCAGTTTCATCATAGCGCTTGATGGTTTTTGCGACTGCACTTGAAGAAACTTTCAAAGTTCTTTACATTTTCCGGATTGACTGACCTTCATGTCTTAAAGTAATGATGGACTGTCGTTTTTCTTTGAGCCAATCACTTGTGTTGTGACAAGGTAGGGGTGGTATACAGAAGATAGCCCTATTTGGTAAAAAACCAAGTCCATATTATGGCAAGAACAGCTCAAATAAGCAAACGCATTAAGAAGGAAAGAAATTCCACTATTTAACTTTTAACAAGTTACACCTGTTAATTGAAATGCATTCCAGGTGACTAGCTCATGAAGTTGGTTGAGAGAATGCCAGGTGTGCAAAGCTGTCATCAAGGCAAAGGGTGGCTACTTTGAAGATTCTAAAATCTAAAATATATTTGATTTGTTTAACACTTTTGTGGTTGCTGCATCACATCCGGCCGTGATTGGGAGTCCCATAGGGTGGTGCACAATTGTCCCAGCGTCGTCTGGGGTAAACTGTCATTGTAAATAAGACTTTGTTCTTAACTGACTTGCCTAGTTAAATAAAGGTAAA